>NW_026706395.1:0-185803 GCF_029867415.1 Vicia villosa | reverse complement strand
CAAAAGGTTTTGGATTTATGAACCACAATAACCTAGGAAGAGACTTTGTGTATTTTTTACCGCCACAACTATATTTATATTAGGAAACAAAAGTTCTTCTTTGATGAGAAATATTTAAGGAAAGTTTCTAGGATACGCTGAAATAACTAAAGAAGGTTTTTAGTATTATAAGAAACATTTCAGGCATGTTTGTAGGCTAATTTGAATATTTAAGCAATTTTGGTTCTTCACCAATCTCATATAAATTCTTTTGTTCCTATTTTTAAAATAGAAGTAAGTTTTTTCAATACCACAAAACTTTTATTTTGATAGTTTGATAACGATAAAATATAATATGGAATGGAAATGTAGATATAAGGAATAGGTGATGCCTTTAATTACATAAATATAAATTACCATAAAAATTTATAATGATATTCGCCAGTACATTTTAAATGAGTTCGTTATACAGTTCAATGATATAGATGTATTTATTAACGAATTTTTCGTCCAAGCTTATCTCTAAAAATATTTTTTAAAATTGACTTGATTAGAGTACATAGAATATTAATAAATTAGATAAATATTTGTGCATTAAAAAACAAGTAAAATATCCAATTTGTGAACAAAATTACAAATAATGATTTAATTTTATCTTTTGCAATACATCCATAACAATATAGGTCAAAGGAGTTTATAAATCCAAAACCTTTTGAAATTTCCCCATATTTCTCCATTTGTCTAAGCGGACTGCCAAACGTTTTGGATTTATGAACCATGATAATCCACCCAAGAAAATTAATTGTTACTTTTTACCACCAAAACTATATTTATATAAGGAAACAAATTTAATTGTATGATGTGAAATATTTTTTGACAGTTTGTTGGATTCATTGATTTATTTAAGGAAGGTTTGTAGGCATATATGAACATGTAATCTAATTTTGGTTCTTCACTAGTATCATATCAAACTTAATATTATTATTTTAAAATTACAAGTAAATTTCATAAATACTATTAATCAATTATTTTCATAGGTTACAAATAAAAAAAATTGAAATAAAAATGCAGATAAAATAAGAAGTGCGTGACGCCTTTAATACAAAATTGTTACTTACCGAATTAATTTCTAAAGACATTCGCCTACGCTTTTTGAATGAGTTTATTATAGAGTCAAGTAATATAGATAATATTATTAACGAGCTTTTCGTGCAAGCTTAGCGTACATACAATATTACTAAATAAGAGGAAGAATTTACGTATGAATCAACTATATTATAAATTACAATTTTGAACAAATTTACAAATTGTGATTCAATTTTATCTTGTGCAAAATATTTAACACAATCTAGGTCAATTTAGTTTATAAATCCAAAACATTTTGAAAGTTCGCACATTTCTTCATTTCTCGATGTGGACTGCAAAAGGTTTTGGATTTATGAACCACAATAACCTAGGAAGAGACGTTGTGTATTTTTGACCGCCGCAACTATATTTATATTAGGAAACAAAATTCTTCTTTAATGAGAAATATTTAAGGAAAGTTTCTAGGATACGCTGAAATAACTAAAGAAGGTTTTTAGTATTATGTGAAACACTTCAAGCATGTTTGTAGGCAAATTTGAATATTTAAGCAATTTTGGTTCTTCTCCAATCTAATATAAATTCTTTTGTTCCTATTTTTAAAATAGAAGTAAGTTTTTTCAATACCACAAAACTTTTATTTTGATAGTTTGCTAACGATAAAATATAATATGGAATGGAAATGTAGATATAAGGAATAGGTGATGCCTTTAATTACATAAATATAAATTACCATAAAAATTTATAATGATATTCGCCAGTACATTTAAAATGAGTTCGTTATACAATTAAATGATATAGATGTATTTATTAACGAATTTTTCGTCCAAGCTTATCTCTAAAAATATTTTTTAAAATTGACTTGAGTAGAGTACATAGAATATTAATAAATTAGATAAACATTTGTGCATAAAAAAAAAAGTAAAATATCCAATTTGTGAACAAAATTACAAATAATGATTTAATTTTATCTTTTGCAATACATCCATAACAATATAGGTCAAAGGAGTTTATAAATCCAAAACCTTTTGAAATTTCCCCATATTTCTCCATTTGTCTAAGCGGACTGCCAAACGTTTTGGATTTATGAAGCATGATAATCCACCCAAGAAAATTAATTGTTACTTTTTACCACCAAAACTATATTTATATAAGGAAACATATTTAATTGTATGATGTGAAATATTTTTTGACAGTTGGTTGGATTCATTGATTTATTTAAGGAAGGTTTGTAGGCATATATGAACATGTAATCTAATATTGGTTCTTCACTAGTATCATATCAAACTTAATATTATTATTTTAAAATTACAAGTAAATTTCATAAATACTATTAATCAATTATTTTCATAGGTTACAAATAAAAAAATTGAAATAAAAATGCAGATAAAATAAGAAGTGCGTGACGCCTCTAATACAAAATTGATACTTACCGAATTAGTTTCTAAAGACATTCGCTTACACTTTTTGAATGAGTTTATTATAGAGTCAAGTAATATAGATAATATTATTAACGAGCTTTTCGTGCAAGCTTAGCGTACATACAATATTACTAAATAAGAGGAAGATTTAAGTATGAATCAACTATTTTATAAATTACAATTTTGAACAAATTTACAAATTGTGATTCAATTTTATCTTGTGTAAAATATTTAACACAATCTAGGTCAATTTAGTTTATAAATCCAAAACATTTTGAAAGTTCGCACATTTCTTCATTTCTCGATGTGGACTGCAAAAGGTTTTGGATTTATGAACCACAATAACCTAGGAAGAGACGTTGTGTACTTTTTACCGCCGCAACTATATTTATATTAGGAAACAAAAGTTCTTCTTTAATGAGAAATATTTCAGGAATATTTGTTGGATACGCTGAAATAACTAAAGAAGGTTTTTAGTATTATAAGAAACATTTCAGGCATGTTTGTTGGCTAATTTGAATATTTAAGCAATTTTGGTTCTTTACCAATCTCATATAAATTCTCTTGTTCCTATTTTTATAATAGAAGTAAGTTTTTTCAATACCACAAAAATTTTATTTTGATAGTTTGATAAGGATAAAATATAATATGGAATGGAAATGTAGATATAAGGAATAGGTGATGCCTTTAATTACATAAATATAAATTACCATAAAAATTTATAATGATATTCGCCAGTACATTTTAAATGAGTTCGTTATACAGTTAAATGATATAGATGTATTTATTAACGAATTTTTCGTCCAAGCTTATCTCTAAAAATATTTTTTAAAATTGACTTGATTAGAGTACATAGAATATTAATAAATTAGATAAACATTTGTGCATTAAAAAAAAGTAAAATATCCAATTTGTGAACAAAATTACAAATAATGATTTAATTTTATCTTTTGCAATACATCCATAACAATATCGGTCAAAGGAGGTTATAAATCCAAAACCTTTTGAAATTTCCCCATATTTCTCCATTTGTCTAAGCGGACTGCCAAACGTTTTGGATTTATGAACCATGATAATCCACCCAAGAAAATTAATTGTTACTTTTTACCACCAAAACTATATTTATATAAGGAAACAAATTTAATTGTATGATGTGAAATATTTTTTGACAGTTTGTTGGATTCGTTGATTTATTTAAGGAAGGTTTGTAGGCATATATGAACATGTAATCTAATTTTGGTTCTTCACTAGTATCATATCAAACTTAATATTATTATTTTAAAATTACAAGTAAATTTCATAAATACTATTAATCAATTATTTTCATAGGTTACAAATAAAAAAAATTGAAATAAAAATGCAAATAAAATAAGAAGTGCGTGACGCCTTTAATACAAAATTGTTACTTACCGAATTAATTTCTAAAGACATTCGCCTACGCTTTTTGAATGAGTTTATTATAGAGTCAAGTAATATAGATAATATTATTAACGAGCTTTTCGTGCAAGCTTAGCGTACACACAATATTACTAAATAAGAGGAAAATTTACGTATGAATCAACTATATTATAAATTACAATTTTGAACAAATTTACAAATTGTGATTCAATTTTATCTTGTGCAAAATATTTAACACAATCTAGGTCAATTTAGTTTATAAATCCAAAACATTTTGAAAGTTCGCACATTTCTTCATTTCTCGATGTGGACTGCAAAAGGTTTTGGATTTATGAACCACAATAACCTAGGAAGAGACGTTGTGTATTTTTGACCGCCGCAACTATATTTATATTAGGAAACAAAATTTCTTCTTTAATGAGAAATATTTAAGGAAAGTTTCTAGGATACGCTGAAATAACTAAAGAAGGTTTTTAGTATTATGTGAAACACTTCAAGCATGTTTGTAGGCAAATTTGAATATTTAAGCAATTTTGGTTCTTCTCCAATCTAATATAAATTCTTTTGTTCCTATTTTTAAAATAGAAGTAAGTTTTTTCAATACCACAAAACTTTTATTTTGATAGTTTGCTAACGATAAAATATAATATGGAATGGAAATGTAGATATAAGGAATAGGTGATGCCTTTAATTACATAAATATAAATTACCATAAAAATTTATAATGATATTCGCCAGTACATTTAAAATGAGTTCGTTATACAATTAAATGATATAGATGTATTTATTAACGAATTTTTCGTCCAAGCTTATCTCTAAAAATATTTTTTAAAATTGACTTGAGTAGAGTACATAGAATATTAATAAATTAGATAAACATTTGTGCATAAAAAAAAAAGTAAAATATCCAATTTGTGAACAAAATTACAAATAATGATTTAATTTTATCTTTTGCAATACATCCATAACAATATAGGTCAAAGGAGTTTATAAATCCAAAACCTTTTTGAAATTTCCCCATATTTCTCCATTTGTCTAAGCGGACTGCCAAACGTTTTGGATTTATGAAGCATGATAATCCACCCAAGAAAATTAATTGTTACTTTTTACCACCAAAACTATATTATATAAGGAAACATATTTAATTGTATGATGTGAAATATTTTTTGACAGTTGGTTGGATTCATTGATTTATTTAAGGAAGGTTCGTAGGCATATATGAACATGTAATCTAATATTGGTTCTTCACTAGTATCATATCAAACTTAATATTATTATTTTAAAATTACAAGTAAATTTCATAAATACTATTAATCAATTATTTTCATAGGTTACAAATAAAAAAAATTGAAATAAAAATGCAGATAAAATAAGAAGTGCGTGACGCCTTTAATACAAAATTGTTACTTACCGAATTAGTTTCTAAAGACATTCGCCTACACTTTTTGAATGAGTTTATTATAGAGTCAAGTAATATAGATAATATTATTAACGAGCTTTTCGTGCAAGCTTAGCGTACATACAATATTACTAAATAAGAGGAAGATTTAAGTATGAATCAACTATTTTATAAATTACAATTTTGAACAAATTTACAAATTGTGATTCAATTTTATCTTGTGTAAAATATTTAACACAATCTAGGTCAACTTAGTTTATAAATCCAAAACATTTTGAAAGTTCGCACATTTCTTCATTTCTCGATGTGGACTGCAAAAGGTTTTGGATTTATGAACCACAATAACCTAGGAAGAGACGTTGTGTACTTTTTACCGCCGCAACTATATTTATATTAGGAAACAAAAGTTCTTCTTTAATGAGAAATATTTCAGGAATATTTGTTGGATACGCTGAAATAACTAAAGAAGGTTTTTAGTATTATAAGAAACATTTCAGGCATGTTTGTTGGCTAATTTGAATATTTAAGCAATTTTGGTTCTTTACCAATCTCATATAAATTCTCTTGTTCCTATTTTTATAATAGAAGTACGTTTTTTCAATACCACAAAACTTTTATTTTGATAGTTTGATAAGGATAAAATATAATATGGAATGGAAATGTAGATATAAGGAATAGGTGATGCCTTTAATTACATAAATATAAATTACCATAAAAATTTATAATGATATTCGCCAGTACATTTTAAATGAGTTCGTTATACAGTTAAATGATATAGATGTATTTATTAACGAATTTTTCGTCCAAGCTTATCTCTAAAAATATTTTTTAAAATTGACTTGATTAGAGTACATAGAATATTAATAAATTAGATAAACATTTGTGCATTAAAAAAAAGTAAAATATCCAATTTGTGAACAAAATTACAAATAATGATTTAATTTTATCTTTTGCAATACATCCATAACAATATCGTTCAAAGGAGGTTATAAATCCAAAACCTTTTGAAATTTCCCCATATTTCTCCATTTGTCTAAGCGGACTGCCAAACGTTTTGGATTTATGAACCATGATAATCCACCCAAGAAAATTAATTGTTACTTTTTACCACCAAAACTATATTTATATAAGGAAACAAATTTAATTGTATGATGTGAAATATTTTTTGACAGTTTGTTGGATTCGTTGATTTATTTAAGGAAGGTTTGTAGGCATATATGAACATGTAATCTAATTTTGGTTCTTCACTAGTATCATATCAAACTTAATATTATTATTTTAAAATTACAAGTAAATTTCATAAATACTATTAATCAATTATTTTCATAGGTTACAAATAAAAAAAATTGAAATAAAAATTCAGATAAAATAAGAAGTGCGTGACGCCTTTAACACAAAATTGTTACTTACCGAATTAATTTCTAAAGACATTCGCCTACGCTTTTTGAATGAGTTTATTATAGAGTCAAGTAATATAGATAATATTATTATCGAGCTTTTCGTGCAAGCTTAGCGTACACACAATATTACTAAATAAGAGGAAAATTTACGTATGAATCAACTATATTATAAATTACAATTTTGAACAAATTTACAAATTGTGATTCAATTTTATCTTGTGCAAGATATTTAACACAATCTAGGTCAATTTAGTTTATAAATCCAAAACATTTTGAAAGTTCGCACATTTCTTCATTTCTCGATGTGGACTGCAAAAGGTTTTGGATTTATGAACCACAATAACCTAGGAAGAGACGTTGTGTATTTTTGACCGCCGCAACTATATTTATATTAGGAAACAAAAGTTCTTCTTTAATGAGAAATATGTAAGGAAAGTTTCTAGGATACGCTGAAATAACTAAAGAAGGTTTTTAGTATTATGTGAAACACTTCAAGCATGTTTGTAGGCAAATTTGAATATTTAAGCAATTTTGGTTCTTCTCCAATCTAATATAAATTCTTTTGTTCCTATTTTTAAAATAGAAGTAAGTTTTTTCAATACCACAAAACTTTTATTTTGATAGTTTGCTAACGATAAAATATAATATGGAATGGAAATGTAGATATAAGGAATAGGTGATGCCTTTAATTACATAAATATAAATTACCATAAAAATTTATAATGATATTCGCCAGTACATTTAAAATGAGTTCGTTATACAATTAAATGATATAGATGTATTTATTAACGAATTTTTCGTCCAAGCTTATCTCTAAAAATATTTTTTAAAATTGACTTGAGTAGAGTACATAGAATATTAATAAATTAGATAAACATTTGTGCATAAAAAAAAAGTAAAATATCCAATTTGTGAACAAAATTACAAATAATGATTTAATTTTATCTTTTGCAATACATCCATAACAATATAGGTCAAAGGAGTTTATAAATCCAAAACCTTTTGAAATTTCCCCATATTTCTCCATTTGTCTAAGCGGACTGCCAAACGTTTTGGATTTATGAAGCATGATAATCCACCCAAGAAAATTAATTGTTACTTTTTACCACCAAAACTATATTTATATAAGGAAACATATTTAATTGTATGATGTGAAATATTTTTTGACAGTTGGTTGGATTCATTGATTTATTTAAGGAAGGTTTGTAGGCATATATGAACATGTAATCTAATATTGGTTCTTCACTAGTATCATATCAAACTTAATATTATTATTTTAAAATTACAAGTAAATTTCATAAATACTATTAATCAATTATTTTCATAGGTTACAAATAAAAAAAATTGAAATAAAAATGCAGATAAAATAAGAAGTGCGTGACGCCTTTAATACAAAATTGTTACTTACCGAATTAGTTTCTAAAGACATTCGCCTACACTTTTTGAATGAGTTTATTATAGAGTCAAGTAATATAGATAATATTATTAACGAGCTTTTCGTGCAAGCTTAGCGTACATACAATATTACTAAATAAGAGGAAGATTTAAGTATGAATCAACTATTTTATAAATTACAATTTTGAACAAATTTACAAATTGTGATTCAATTTTATCTTGTGTAAAATATTTAACACAATCTAGGTCAATTTAGTTTATAAATCCAAAATATTTTGAAAGTTCGCACATTTCTTCATTTCTCGATGTGGACTGCAAAAGGTTTTGGATTTATGAACCACAATAACCTAGGAAGAGACGTTGTGTACTTTTTACCGCCGCAACTATATTTATATTAGGAAACAAAAGTTCTTCTTTGATGAGAAATATTTAAGGAAAGTTTCTAGGATACGCTGAAATAACTAAAGAAGGTTTTTAGTATTATGTGAAACATTTCAGGCATGTTTGTTGGCTAATTTGAATATTTAAGCAATTTTGGTTCTTTACCAATCTCATATAAATTCTCTTGTTCCTATTTTTATAATAGAAGTAAGTTTTTTCAATACCACAAAACTTTTATTTTGATAGTTTGATAAGGATAAAATATAATATGGAATGGAAATGTAGATATAAGGAATAGGTGATGCCTTTAATTACATAAATATAAATTACCATAAAAATTTATAATGATATTCGCCAGTACATTTTAAATGAGTTCGTTATACAGTTAAATGATATAGATGTATTTATTAACGAATTTTTCGTCCAAGCTTATCTCTAAAAATATTTTTTAAAATTGACTTGATTAGAGTACATAGAATATTAATAAATTAGATAAACATTTGTGCATTAAAAAAAAAGTAAAATATCCAATTTGTGAACAAAATTACAAATAATGATTTAATTTTATCTTTTGCAATACATCCATAACAATATCGGTCAAAGGAGGTTATAAATCCAAAACCTTTTGAAATTTCCCCATATTTCTCCATTTGTCTAAGCGGACTGCCAAACGTTTTGGATTTATGAACCATGATAATCCACCCAAGAAAATTAATTGTTACTTTTTACCACCAAAACTATATTTATATAAGGAAACAAATTTAATTGTATGATGTGAAATATTTTTTGACAGTTTGTTGGATTCGTTGATTTATTTAAGGAAGGTTTGTAGGCATATATGAACATGTAATCTAATTTTGGTTCTTCACTAGTATCATATCAAACTTAATATTATTATTTTAAAATTACAAGTAAATTTCATAAATACTATTAATCAATTATTTTCATAGGTTACAAATAAAAAAAATTGAAATAAAAATTCAGATAAAATAAGAAGTGCGTGACGCCTTTAATACAAAATTGTTACTTACCGAATTAATTTCTAAAGACATTCGCCTACGCTTTTTGAATGAGTTTATTATAGAGTCAAGTAATATAGATAATATTATTAACGAGCTTTTCGTGCAAGCTTAGCGTACACACAATATTACTAAATAAGAGGAAAATTTACGTATGAATCAACTATATTATAAATTACAATTTTGAACAAATTTACAAATTGTGATTCAATTTTATCTTGTGCAAAATATTTAACACAATCTAGGTCAATTTAGTTTATAAATCCAAAACATTTTGAAAGTTCGCACATTTCTTCATTTCTCGATGTGGACTGCAAAAGGTTTTGGATTTATGAACCACAATAACCTAGGAAGAGACGTTGTGTATTTTTGACCGCCGCAACTATATTTATATTAGGAAACAAAAGTTCTTCTTTAATGAGAAATATGTAAGGAAAGTTTCTAGGATACGCTGAAATAACTAAAGAAGGTTTTTAGTATTATGTGAAACACTTCAAGCATGTTTGTAGGCAAATTTGAATATTTAAGCAATTTTGGTTCTTTACCAATCTCATATAAATTCTCTTGTTCCTATTTTTATAATAGAAGTAAGTTTTTTCAATACCACAAAACTTTTATTTTGATAGTTTGATAAGGATAAAATATAATATGGAATGGAAATGTAGATATAAGGAATAGGTGATGCCTTTAATTACATAAATATAAATTACCATAAAAATTTATAATGATATTCGCCAGTACATTTTAAATGAGTTCGTTATACAGTTAAATGATATAGATGTATTTATTAACGAATTTTTCGTCCAAGCTTATCTCTAAAAATATTTTTTAAAATTGACTTGATTAGAGTACATAGAATATTAATAAATTAGATAAACATTTGTGCATTAAAAAAAAAGTAAAATATCCAATTTGTGAACAAAATTACAAATAATGATTTAATTTTATCTTTTGCAATACATCCATAACAATATCGGTCAAAGGAGGTTATAAATCCAAAACCTTTTGAAATTTCCCCATATTTCTCCATTTGTCTAAGCGGACTGCCAAACGTTTTGGATTTATGAACCATGATAATCCACCCAAGAAAATTAATTGTTACTTTTTACCACCAAAACTATATTTATATAAGGAAACAAATTTAATTGTATGATGTGAAATATTTTTTGACAGTTTGTTGGATTCGTTGATTTATTTAAGGAAGGTTTGTAGGCATATATGAACATGTAATCTAATTTTGGTTCTTCACTAGTATCATATCAAACTTAATATTATTATTTTAAAATTACAAGTAAATTTCATAAATACTATTAATCAATTATTTTCATAGGTTACAAATAAAAAAAATTGAAATAAAAATTCAGATAAAATAAGAAGTGCGTGACGCCTTTAATACAAAATTGTTACTTACCGAATTAATTTCTAAAGACATTCGCCTACGCTTTTTGAATGAGTTTATTATAGAGTCAAGTAATATAGATAATATTATTAACGAGCTTTTCGTGCAAGCTTAGCGTACACACAATATTACTAAATAAGAGGAAAATTTACGTATGAATCAACTATATTATAAATTACAATTTTGAACAAATTTACAAATTGTGATTCAATTTTATCTTGTGCAAAATATTTAACACAATCTAGGTCAATTTAGTTTATAAATCCAAAACATTTTGAAAGTTCGCACATTTCTTCATTTCTCGATGTGGACTGCAAAAGGTTTTGGATTTATGAACCACAATAACCTAGGAAGAGACGTTGTGTATTTTTGACCGCCGCAACTATATTTATATTAGGAAACAAAAGTTCTTCTTTAATGAGAAATATGTAAGGAAAGTTTCTAGGATACGCTGAAATAACTAAAGAAGGTTTTTAGTATTATGTGAAACACTTCAAGCATGTTTGTAGGCAAATTTGAATATTTAAGCAATTTTGGTTCTTTACCAATCTCATATAAATTCTCTTGTTCCTATTTTTATAATAGAAGTAAGTTTTTTCAATACCACAAAACTTTTATTTTGATAGTTTGATAAGGATAAAATATAATATGGAATGGAAATGTAGATATAAGGAATAGGTGATGCCTTTAATTACATAAATATAAATTACCATAAAAATTTATAATGATATTCGCCAGTACATTTTAAATGAGTTCGTTATACAGTTAAATGATATAGATGTATTTATTAACGAATTTTTCGTCCAAGCTTATCTCTAAAAATATTTTTTAAAATTGACTTGATTAGAGTACATAGAATATTAATAAATTAGATAAACATTTGTGCATTAAAAAAAAAGTAAAATATCCAATTTGTGAACAAAATTACAAATAATGATTTAATTTTATCTTTTGCAATACATCCATAACAATATCGGTCAAAGGAGGTTATAAATCCAAAACCTTTTGAAATTTCCCCATATTTCTCCATTTGTCTAAGCGGACTGCCAAACGTTTTGGATTTATGAACCATGATAATCCACCCAAGAAAATTAATTGTTACTTTTTACCACCAAAACTATATTTATATAAGGAAACAAATTTAATTGTATGATGTGAAATATTTTTTGACAGTTTGTTGGATTCGTTGATTTATTTAAGGAAGGTTTGTAGGCATATATGAACATGTAATCTAATTTTGGTTCTTCACTAGTATCATATCAAACTTAATATTATTATTTTAAAATTACAAGTAAATTTCATAAATACTATTAATCAATTATTTTCATAGGTTACAAATAAAAAAAATTGAAATAAAAATTCAGATAAAATAAGAAGTGCGTGACGCCTTTAATACAAAATTGTTACTTACCGAATTAATTTCTAAAGACATTCGCCTACGCTTTTTGAATGAGTTTATTATAGAGTCAAGTAATATAGATAATATTATTAACGAGCTTTTCGTGCAAGCTTAGCGTACACACAATATTACTAAATAAGAGGAAAATTTACGTATGAATCAACTATATTATAAATTACAATTTTGAACAAATTTACAAATTGTGATTCAATTTTATCTTGTGCAAAATATTTAACACAATCTAGGTCAATTTAGTTTATAAATCCAAAACATTTTGAAAGTTCGCACATTTCTTCATTTCTCGATGTGGACTGCAAAAGGTTTTGGATTTATGAACCACAATAACCTAGGAAGAGACGTTGTGTATTTTTGACCGCCGCAACTATATTTATATTAGGAAACAAAAGTTCTTCTTTAATGAGAAATATGTAAGGAAAGTTTCTAGGATACGCTGAAATAACTAAAGAAGGTTTTTAGTATTATGTGAAACACTTCAAGCATGTTTGTAGGCAAATTTGAATATTTAAGCAATTTTGGTTCTTCTCCAATCTAATATAAATTCTTTTGTTCCTATTTTTAAAATAGAAGTAAGTTTTTTCAATACCACAAAACTTTTATTTTGATAGTTTGCTAACGATAAAATATAATATGGAATGGAAATGTAGATATAAGGAATAGGTGATGCCTTTAATTACATAAATATAAATTACCATAAAAATTTATAATGATATTCGCCAGTACATTTAAAATGAGTTCGTTATACAATTAAATGATATAGATGTATTTATTAACGAATTTTTCGTCCAAGCTTATCTCTAAAAATATTTTTTAAAATTGACTTGAGTAGAGTACATAGAATATTAATAAATTAGATAAACATTTGTGCATAAAAAAAAAAGTAAAATATCCAATTTGTGAACAAAATTACAAATAATGATTTAATTTTATCTTTTGCAATACATCCATAACAATATAGGTCAAAGGAGTTTATAAATCCAAAACCTTTTGAAATTTCCCCATATTTCTCCATTTGTCTAAGCGGACTGCCAAACGTTTTGGATTTATGAACCATGATAATCCACCCAAGAAAATTAATTGTTACTTTTTACCACCAAAACTATATTTATATAAGGAAACATATTTAATTGTATGATGTGAAATATTTTTTGACAGTTGGTTGGATTCATTGATTTATTTAAGGAAGGTTTGTAGGCATATATGAACATGTAATCTAATATTGGTTCTTCACTAGTATCATATCAAACTTAATATTATTATTTTAAAATTACAAGTAAATTTCATAAATACTATTAATCAATTATTTTCATAGGTTACAAATAAAAAAAATTGAAATAAAAATGCAGATAAAATAAGAAGTGCGTGACGCCTTTAATACAAAATTGTTACTTACCGAATTAGTTTCTAAAGACATTCGCCTACACTTTTTGAATGAGTTTATTATAGAGTCAAGTAATATAGATAATATTATTAACGAGCTTTTCGTGCAAGCTTAGCGTACATACAATATTACTAAATAAGAGGAAGATTTAAGTATGAATCAACTATTTTATAAATTACAATTTTGAACAAATTTACAAATTGTGATTCAATTTTATCTTGTGCAAAATATTTAACACAATCTAGGTCAATTTAGTTTATAAATCCAAAACATTTTGAAAGTTTGCACATTTCTTCATTTCTCTATGTGGACTGCAAAAGGTTTTGGATTTATGAACCACAATAACCTAGGAAGAGACTTTGTGTACTTTTTACCGCCGCAACTATATTTATATTAGGAAACAAAAGTTCTTCTTTGATGAGAAATATTTAAGGAAAGTTTCTAGGATACGCTGAAATAACTAAAGAAGGTTTTTAGTATTATGTGAAACATTTCAGGCATGTTTGTTGGCTAATTTGAAAATTTAAGCAATTTTGGTTCTTTACCAATCTCATATAAATTCTCTTGTTCCTATTTTTATAATAGAAGTAAGTTTTTTCAATACCACAAAACTTTTATTTTGATAGTTTGCTAACGATAAAATATAATATGGAATGGAAATGTAGATATAAGGAATAGGTGATGCCTTTAATTACATATGTAACACCCCACACATATTTGTCTAGAATAATATGCATAAAGTATTATATATGGTTCATAAAGACAATGATTACATAATGTCGCAGCGGAAAGATAGAAATAAAACATCACAAGCACGAGGTACAAGAGCCGAATGTATCATGGCCAAAATGATAATACATCCAAAATAATACAATATCCAACAAGGTACTACGAAAGCATAAAATGCGAACAAAAGATAATATCTAGCAACGACGCCAAAGGACTAATCCGCCTTGCCTTTGCCACGAACTTGCCTTGAACCACCTGAAAAAGATAGAATTGGAATGGGATGAGATTATTAAATCTCAGTGAGCCCGCCTATCCTATTAGTCCCCTCGGATCTAAAGGGTACATGCAAAACAAACGAATCCGCCATGGATTCGGGTAATCCTCACATCCGGTACAAGTACGGGGCAATCACATGATTTATCCACCATCGGACTCATCACATACAAACACACAAGTATAACACAAACAAGTATGCAAAACCCGTATCCTTATACGGGGAATCAAGAAGCGCGTTAATGCCTCGACTAGGTTATAGAACACACCCTCGATGAGTTACACCCACGTCTAATGTCAAGAGACTTGTACAAGCACACTGCAAGAATGGTTGAATGGGTTCGCACAAGCCTAATTGGCCGCGAGATGACCTTAGCCGAAAGGGCGTCATTGTCCCAATAGCCACCTTTACGCACGTGTGTTGACATCAAGTACAACACGCCATCTTAACACGTGAGCCCATCGGGCGAAAGCCTAGTGTGTAGGCTACTTGACCCCACTAGAGGTGAGTTACCGATTATGTGTTAACCTACGTGGTTACATAACCCCACCATACCGAGCACGCAAGTGTGTTAACACCAAGTGGGAAAGCCTCCAGACCCTCACAAGCACACTGCAACGGTAGCTCAGGTGTGAGCCCAAGATCGCACGATCGGGGCTGTCCCATTGATCACAAAGCCCGGGACGACTCATTGATCACAAAGCCCGAGTCATAAATCAACCTAGCCCCTGGCCCGCTTCGATTCATGCATACACACGCATAACAAGCATAAAGTCACACAAAGCAATTCAATCCGAATGTTTAACCGAAACATCGGACACCACACACATTGTATCATCTTATCATCATATTATTCATATCTAATCTCAAATGAATAAACAAAATTGTTGGGTAGCATATCTACGTTATGTATAATATTCATTCATGAGTAGCCAAACGGAAACAAGGTAAAAGGGTACTATAAAATACTACTCATCAGACGTACATATGCGTACTAATAATTAAGGAGGGGTCCGATTACGATTAGAATCAGAAACTGCCCTCAGGGGAAGGAAAAATAAAGTTCTGCCCAGCACTGGCCGCTTAGCGGCCTGTAAGCGGGCTTTCCAGTGGCGAACCACAATTGTTTCCCCGCTTAGCGGCCTCACGTCCGCTTAGCGGGCTCGCGATATTTATTTTTTCTTCACAACAGCATCCTCCGCTCAGCGGGAAGACTGGGCCCGCTCAGCGGAACCGCGAATTTCTGGAAAAATGCCCAGTACCGCTTAGCGGTCTTAGCCCGCTTAGCGGCTCATAGCAGAAACACAAAAATGCAGAGCTCATCAGTTCTGTCCTGGGGTACTTTAACCCCTTGATTTCACCTGCATGTACGAATTAAGGGTATATCCAGCCAACATACAGTATAAACAAGCAATCAACAACATCAAAACATGTTATTAGCAAGGATCTAAGCCTAATTTCTCAAAACCCTTAAACCCCAAAAGTTCCCAAATGAGTCAAACCCCATTTTCTATCTATGGACTCACCTTAGATTGAGGAAAGACTGCGAAAATCAAGGTTCAGCGGTGGATTGAGCTTGATCAAGGTGCATGCAATGTTGAAGAATGACAAGCTTCTCTCTTCCTTCTTCTATTTCACGTTTCTTTGCCTTCCAACAACAAATTCTGGTTTTTGCAAGAGTGGAGAGAGTGAGGGACCACAACCCAAGTCTTACATCTAATTTAGTGGGAATTGTCTAAACTACCCTCCCATGTCACTAATTGGCTCAATTATCATAACAAGCCTATTAGTAAGAATGTGTATTATGTTTATCCATCATTTATACCAAAACAAATTAGTAATAATAATAGGACAATTATAATACTGGGTATTACATTCTCACCCCCTTAATTAGAATTCGTCCTCGAATTCGAAAACTTACCAGAACAAACGAGGATAGGATTCACGCATCTCTGACTCAAGCTCCCACGTAGCCTCCTCAGGACGCGCTTCGTCCCACAACACTTTCACGAGAGGTATCTCTTTGTTCCTTAGGGACTTGCTAGCATGCTCCAAAATACCGCAAGGTTGGGGATCATAGGAGAGATCTGGTTCTACTTCAACAGAATCTGGGAGGATAGGGTGAAAAACGTCAGGCACGAACCTTCGAAGTTGAGATACATGGAACACATCATGCAGCCCGGATAGTGAAGGTGGCAATGCCAACTGATAAGCCACTTCGCCCACCTGACTCAAAATCTGGTATGGTCCCACATATCTCGGACTAAGCTTACGCGTTCTGAACGGCCCTCCCAATCTCAATCTCGGGGTGACCTTCAAATACACGTGGTCTCCAACTTCAAATTCCAAAGGTCTTCTTCGTTTGTCCGCATAATTCTTCTGTCGGTCTTGGGCCTTCTTAAGGTTATCTTGAATCACTTTGACCTTCTCAGTGGTCTCTCGTATAATTTCTGGTCCAAGGATACCCTTTTCTCCCACTTCAGCCCAACACACCGGAGATCGACACTTTCTCCCATATAGAGCCTCATAGGGAGCCATACCCAAGCTGGCATGGTAACTGTTATTATATGCGAACTCTACCAAGGGTAAATGATCTTTCCAACTCCCACCTTCTCCCAGAATACAAGCTCTTAACATATCTTCTATCGTCTGAATGGTTCTTTCTGTTTGCCCGTCAGTTTGAGGATGGTTGGAAGTACTCATATCCAGTCTAGTCCCCATTTCCTTATGGAACGCCTTCCAGAATCTCGAAGTGAACTTTGGATCTCGATCAGACACTATACTGGATGGCACACCATGTAACCGCACAATCTCTGCTATGAAAAGTTTCGCGAGATGTATCACCTTGTGGGTCGTCTTTACAGGCAAAAAGTGAGCAGACTTAGTCAATCTATCCACTATTACCCATATGGAGTCATGTCCGCCTCGAGCACGAGGTAATCCCACAATGAAGTCTATAGAGATAGAATCCCACTTCCACACCGGTATCTCTAATGGTTGTAACATCCCGCCTGGTCGCTGATGTTCAATCTTAACCTGCTGGCAGATAGGACACCGTGCCACATATTCTGCAATCTCCTTCTTCATTCCTGACCACCAAAAGTCTTTCTTCAAATCTTGATACATTTTTGTCGATCCAGGATGAATAGAATATCTACTCTTGTGCGCCTCATCGAGAATTAAGCGTTTCAGTTCATCATCATCCGGTATACACATTCTTCCCTTAAACAAAAGGATTCCGTCAGGTGCTCTAGTGATGTCGGGTAAGTTCTCACTTGCTTGTAATTGCTCGTCACATCCTTGAGTCACCCGAATCCTCTCTCTCAGTTCGTTCTGAATACTCAAGTTACTAATTAGTACACCATTGGGTGTCCAATCGAACTGGAGGTTGAGGTTCCGAAACTCCTCTAATAATCCATGTTCTAACATCATCAACTCTGCAACCCGAAATTCCTTCCTGCTTAAGGCATCCGCTACCTTATTAGCCTTTCCTGGATGGTATCTCAGTTCAAAGTCGAAATCTTTAAGATATTCCATCCATCTTCTTTGCCGCATGTTCAACTCCTTCTGATCGAAGAGGTACTTCAAGCTCTTATGATCACTGAACATCTCAAAGTGAACTCCATACAAGTAGTGACGCCATACCTTGAGTGCAAAGACTCTTGCCGCAAGCTCAAGGTCATGAGTAGGGTAATTCTCTTCATGAGATTTCAACTGTCGAGACGCATAAGCCACGACTTTACCGTCTTGCATCAATACTCCGCCTAAACCTCTCTTAGAAGCATCACAGAACACTTCGTAAGATCGGTCCGGGTCTGGAATCACCAGTACAGGTGCAGTGGTCAACTTCTCCTTAAGTTTCTGAAAACTTTCCTCACATTTGGAGTCCCACTCAAATGCAACCTCCTTCCGGGTAAGCCTTGTCAATGGTAATGCTAATTTAGCGAATCCCATGATAAACCTCCGGTAATAACCTGCCAAACCCAGGAAACTTCTGACTTCTGTCACACTCTTCGGTCGATCCCAATTCACCACCGCTTCTACTTTAGAAGGATCCACTGCCACGCCTCCTCCTGAGATGACGTGACCAAGGAAACTTACTTTGGATAACCAAAACTCACACTTACTGAACTTGGCATACAATTGCTTCTCTCGAAGAGTAGACAACACAATCCGCAAATGCTCGACGTGTTCTTCCGGAGAACGTGAGTACACTAAGATGTCATCAATGAAGATCACTACAAACTGATCCAGGTACGGTTGAAAAATTCGATTCATATAATCCATGAAAACCGCCGGAGCATTAGTCACACCAAAAGGCATAACTAAAAACTCGTAATGACCATACCGAGTCCTGAATGCAGTCTTAGGTATATCTGAGCTCTTAACCCGAATCTGATGATATCCTGACCTGAGATCAATCTTCGAGAACACACTGGCTCCTTTCAACTGATCTAGGAGGTCATCAATCCGCGGTAAGGGGTATTTGTTCTTTATAGTGACCTTATTCAGCTGACGATAGTCGATGCACAAACGCATACTCCCATCCTTCTTTTTCACCAATAGAACAGGAGCTCCCCATGGAGAAACACTGAGCCGAATAAAATGCTTAGCTAGAAGTTCTTCCAGCTGGCTCTTCAGTTCTCTGAGTTCAATAGGAGACATCCTATATGGAGTGATAGAAACTGGGGCAGTGCCAGGAATAAGATCAATTGAGAATTCCGCTTCCCTTTCCGGAGGAAGAGAAGTGATATCCTCAGGAAAGACATCAGGATATTCGCACACTACAGGTATTTCCGACAATACCAGCCTCACGGAGGGTTCTTCGGAAAGAATCAAAAGAAAAGATCTTTCTTGTGAAAAGAGATAATTGACCGCGCTGATCGTACCTTCAATCAACTTGGTAATTGCATCGTCGGAGGATGTTTCTTTAGCAGGAATGAATATGGCTTTTTCCTTGCAACCAATATACACCGAATTAGGAGACAACCAATCCATTCCAAGAATGACATCGAGTCTCTTAAGAGGTAAACAAATTAGATCAATCGGAAAGTCACGACCATTAAAAGATACTGAACAATTCTTACAAATCAGCCGAGCTTCCACTGTATCGTCCGTGGCTGAAGAAATGACCATAGGGTCGGGTAAGGGAGTAACCTCCAACCCAAGTCGGTAAGCACACTCGGTAGAGATAAAAGAATGCGTAGCTCCGCAATCAACTAACACACATAAGGGTTGATTGTTTACATAACAAGTACCTGCGATGAGATTGTTGTTCCCTTTGGCCTTTCTTGCATCCAAGGTATAGACGCGACCTGTGGTCTTCTCCTGAGTTTTCTTCTTGGGACAATACGTAGATATGTGACCTTGCTCGCCACACTCATAACAAGTCACTGAAGTGAGCTTGCAATCCCCAGGGTGTCTTCTTTTACACTTGTCACAATAAGGGTGTCGATTGGATTGGTCACCATAGCCTTGCTTCTTCTTTGATGGAGAGTTACGGGGCTTTAGGTGCTGAGTAGATCTTCCTTGGTCTCTAAAGTTAACCCTGTTTTGATTCCTTTCTTCTTGAACTCTCTTCAAGCTGTTTTCGGCAACGTAGCACTGCCTCAAACATTCAGCATACGTGGTGAACTCCCTCTGGGACACACTATGAGCAATGTCGGCCCTCAAACCCATCAAGAATTGGTCAATCTTCCATAGCTCATCAGGAGCATAAACAGCCTGTCGTGAGTAATCAGCCATATCTTCAAACTTTTCAGCATACTCGGAAACAGACAAATTGCCTTGCTTGAAATTCTGGAATTCTCTTTCTCTTTGGGTCCGAACACTGTTAGGGAAATACTTCTCTAGAAATGCCGCCTTGAAATGATGCCAGTCCTTAGGGATCTCCTGGGTAGTGAAATAGGTAGACGCAGTATTCCACCACCTAAGAGCTGGTCCTTTCATCTTCTGAGTAGCGAAGATCACCTTCTCTTCTTCGTTACACTGGATTGCCTGGAATATCCTCTCCATACTAGCCAACCAGTCATGAGCTATTACTGGGTCTAAGCCACCTGCAAACTCTGGGGGATCCATTCTGAAGAAAGCACGAAAATCTGGCCCTGCTGGAGCTTGGGGAACAGGAACCGGAGCAGGAGGTTGTTGTCCTTGCATACCCTGCATCATCTGCATCATCATCTGATTCTGCTGTTGCATCTGTTGCATTATCTGCTGCCAAGGTACGCTTGCATTCCCAGCTGCTTGCTCGGATTCCACATTCCTAGTTCTCGGCCTTCCGGGACCTCTGCGCTGCTCAGCCATCTCCCTGTCTGTCCTACACACGGAATTAAGTTGATCAGGCTCAATGCCATAGGTAAGACACACGGAATCATGCCGGCTATACACATATGAGGCAGAATTGTGCTGTATTATGATGTGTCTTTAGCAAAGCCGAGAATCGACCTGCTCTGATACCAACTGTAACACCCCACACATATTTGTCTAGAATAATATGCATAAAGTATTATATATGGTTCATAAAGACAATGATTACATAATGTCGCAGCGGAAAGATAGAAATAAAACATCACAAGCACGAGGTACAAGAGCCGAATGTATCATGGCCAAAATGATAATACATCCAAAATAATACAATATCCAACAAGGTACTACGAAAGCATAAAATGCGAACAAAAGATAATATCTAGCAATGACGCCAAAGGACTAATCCGCCTTGCCTTTGCCACGAACTTGCCTTGAACCACCTAAAAAAGATAGAATTGGAATGGGATGAGATTATTAAATCTCAGTGAGCCCGCCTATCCTATTAGTCCCCTCGGATCTAAAGGGTACATGCAAAACAAACGAATCCGCCATGGATTCGGGTAATCCTCACATCCGGTACAAGTACGGGGCAATCACATGATTTATCCACCATCGGACTCATCACATACAAACACACAAGTATAACACAAACAAGTATGCAAAACCCGTATCCTTATACGGGGAATCAAGAAGCGCGTTAATGCCTCGACTAGGTTATAGAACACACCCTCGATGAGTTACACCCACGTCTAATGTCAAGAGACTTGTACAAGCACACTGCAAGAATGGTTGAATGGGTTCGCACAAGCCTAATTGGCCGCGAGATGACCTTAGCCGAAAGGGCGTCATTGTCCCAATAGCCACCTTTACGCACGTGTGTTGACATCAAGTACAACACGCCATCTTAACACGTGAGCCCATCGGGCGAAAGCCTAGTGTGTAGTCTACTTGACCCCACTAGAGGTGAGTTACCGATTATGTGTTAACCTACGTGGTTACATAACCCCACCATACCGAGCACGCAAGTGTGTTAACACCAAGTGGGAAAGCCTCCAGACCCTCACAAGCACACTGCAACGGTAGCTCAGGTGTGAGCCCAAGATCGCACGATCGGGGCTGTCCCATTGATCACAAAGCCCGGGACGACTCATTGATCACAAAGCCCGAGTCATAAATCAACCTAGCCCCTGGCCCGCTTCGATTCATGCATACACACGCATAACAAGCATAAAGTCACACAAAGCAATTCAATCCGAATGTTTAACCGAAACATCGGACACCACACACATTGTATCATCTTATCATCATATTATTCATATCTAATCTCAAATGAATAAACAAAATTGTTGGGTAGCAT
Source organism: Vicia villosa (assembly GCF_029867415.1). Taxonomy (NCBI): domain Eukaryota; kingdom Viridiplantae; phylum Streptophyta; class Magnoliopsida; order Fabales; family Fabaceae; genus Vicia; species Vicia villosa. The sequence continues at coordinate 163,465 of NW_026706395.1, read as the reverse complement.
ATCTACGTTACGTATAATATTCATTCATGAGTAGCCAAACGGAAACAAGGTAAAAGGGTACTATAAAATACTACTCATCAGACGTACATATGCGTACTAATAATTAAGGAGGGGTCCGATTACGATTAGAATCAGAAACTGCCCTCAGGGGAAGGAAAAATAAAGTTCTGCCCAGCACTGGCCGCTTAGCGGCCTGTAAGCGGGCTTTCCAGTGGCGAACCACAATTGTTTCCCCGCTTAGCGGCCTCACGTCCGCTTAGCGGGCTCGCGATATTTATTTTTTCTTCACAACAGCATCCTCCGCTCAGCGGGAAGACTGGGCCCGCTCAGCGGAACCGCGAATTTCTGGAAAAATGCCCAGTACCGCTTAGCGGTCTTAGCCCGCTTAGCGGCTCATAGCAGAAACAGAAAAATGCAGAACTCATCAGTTCTGTCCTGGGGTACTTTAACCCCTTGATTTCACCTGCATGTACGAATTAAGGGTATATCCAGCCAACATACAGTATAAACAAGCAATCAACAACATCAAAACATGTTATTAGCAAGGATCTAAGCCTAATTTCTCAAAACCCTTAAACCCCAAAAGTTCCCAAATGAGTCAAACCCCATTTTCTATCTATGGACTCACCTTAGATTGAGGAAAGACTGCGAAAATCAAGGTTCAGCGGTGGATTGAGCTTGATCAAGGTGCATGCAATGTTGAAGAATGACAAGCTTCTCTCTTCCTTCTTCTATTTCACGTTTCTTTGCCTTCCAACAACAAATTCTGGTTTTTGCAAGAGTGGAGAGAGTGAGGGACCACAACCCAAGTCTTACATCTAATTTAGTGGGAATTGTCTAAACTACCCTCCCATGTCACTAATTGGCTCAATTATCATAACAAGCCTATTAGTAAGAATGTGTATTATGTTTATCCATCATTTATACCAAAACAAATTAGTAATAATAATAGGACAATTATAATACTGGGTATTACAACATAAATATAAATTACCATAAAAATTTATAATGATATTCGCCAGTACATTTAAAATGAGTTCGTTATACAGTTAAATGATATAGATGTATTTATTAACGAATTTTTCTTCCAAGCTTATCTCTAAAAATATTTTTTAAAATTGACTTGAGTAGAGTACATAGAATATTAATAAATTAGATAAATATTTGTGCATAAAAAAAAAAAGTAAAATATCCAATTTGTGAACAAAATTACAAATAATGATTTAATTTTATCTTTTGCAATACATCCATAACAATATAGGTCAAAGGAGTTTATAAATCCAAAACCTTTTGAAATTTCCCCATATTTCTCCATTTGTCTAAGCGGACTGCCAAACGTTTTGGATTTATGAACCATGATAATCCACCCAAGAAAATTAATTGTTACTTTTTACCACCAAAACTATATTTATATAAGGAAACATATTTAATTGTATGATGTGAAATATTTTTTGACAGTTGGTTGGATTCATTGATTTATTTAAGGAAGGTTTGTAGGCATATATGAACATGTAATCTAATATTGGTTCTTCACTAGTATCATATCAAACTTAATATTATTATTTTAAAATTACAAGTAAATTTCATAAATACTATTAATCAATTATTTTCATAGGTTACAAATAAAAAAAATTGAAATAAAAATGCAGATAAAATAAGAAGTGCGTGACGCCTTTAATACAAAATTGTTACTTACCGAATTAGTTTCTAAAGACATTCGCCTACACTTTTTGAATGAGTTTATTATAGAGTCAAGTAATATAGATAATATTATTAACGAGCTTTTCGTGCAAGCTTAGCATACATACAATATTACTAAATAAGAGGAAGATTTAAGTATGAATCAACTATTTTATAAATTACAATTTTGAACAAATTTACAAATTGTGATTCAATTTTATCTTGTGCAAAATATTTAACACAATCTAGGTCAATTTAGTTTATAAATCCAAAACATTTTGAAAGTTTGCACATTTCTTCATTTCTCTATGTGGACTGCAAAAGGTTTTGGATTTATGAACCACAATAACCTAGGAAGAGACTTTGTGTACTTTTTACCGCCGCAACTATATTTATATTAGGAAACAAAAGTTCTTCTTTGATGAGAAATATTTAAGGAAAGTTTCTAGGATACGCTGAAATAACTAAAGAAGGTTTTTAGTATTATGTGAAACATTTCAGGCATGTTTGTTGGCTAATTTGAATATTTAAGCAATTTTGGTTCTTTACCAATCTCATATAAATTCTCTTGTTCCTATTTTTATAATAGAAGTAAGTTTTTTCAATACCACAAAACTTTTATTTTGATAGTTTGCTAACGATAAAATATAATATGGAATGGAAATGTAGATATAAGGAATAGGTGATGCCTTTAATTACATAAATATAAATTACCATAAAAATTTATAATGATATTCGCCAGTACATTTAAAATGAGTTCGTTATACAGTTAAATGATATAGATGTATTTATTAACGAATTTTTCGTCCAAACTTATCTCTAAAAATATTTTTTAAAATTGACTTGAGTAGAGTACATAGAATATTAATAAATTAGATAAATATTTGTGCATAAAAAAAAAGTAAAATATCCAATTTGTGAACAAAATTACAAATAATGATTTAATTTTATCTTTTGCAATACATCCATAACAATATAGGTCAAAGGAGTTTATAAATCCAAAACCTTTTGAAATTTCCCCATATTTCTCCATTTGTCTAAGCGGACTGCCAAACGTTTTTGATTTATGAACCATGATAATCCACCCAAGAAAATTAATTGTTACTTTTTACCACCAAAACTATATTTATATAAGGAAACAAATTTAATTGTATGATGTGAAATATTTTTTGACAGTTTGTTGGATTCATTGATTTATTTAAGGAAGGTTTGTAGGCATATATGAACATGTAATCTAATTTTGGTTCTTCACTAGTATCATATTAAACTTAATATTATTATTTTAAAATTACAAGTAAATTTCATAAATACTATTAATCAATTATTTTCATAGGTTACAAATAAAAAAAAATTGAAATAAAAATGCAGATAAAATAAGAAGTGCGTGACGCCTTTAATACAAAATTGTTACTTACCGAATTAATTTCTAAAGACATTCGCCTACGCTTTTTGAATGAGTTTATTATAGAGTCAAGTAATATAGATAATATTATTAACGAGCTTTTCGTGCAAGCTTAGCGTACACACAATATTACTAAATAAGAGGAAAATTTACGTATGAATCAACTATATTATAAATTACAATTTTGAACAAATTTACAAATTGTGATTCGATTTTATCTTGTGCAAAATATTTAACACAATCTAGGTCAATTTAGTTTATAAATCCAAAACATTTTGAAAGTTCGCACATTTCTTCATTTCTCGATGTGGACTGCAAAAGGTTTTGGATTTATGAACCACAATAACCTAGGAAGAGACGTTGTGTATTTTTGACCGCCGCAACTATATTTATATTAGGAAACAAAAGTTCTTCTTTAATGAGAAATATTTAAGGAAAGTTTCTAGGATACGCTGAAATAACTAAAGAAGGTTTTTAGTATTATGTGAAACACTTCAAGCATGTTTGTAGGCAAATTTGAATATTTAAGCAATTTTGGTTCTTCTCCAATCTAATATAAATTCTTTTGTTCCTATTTTTAAAATAGAAGTATGTTTTTTTAATACCACAAAACTTTTATTTTGATAGTTTGCTAACGATAAAATATAATTTGGAATGGAAATGTAGATATAAGGAATAGGTGATGCCTTTAATTACATAAATATAAATTACCATAAAAATTTATAATGATATTCGCCAGTACATTTTAAATAAGTTCGTTATAGAGTTCAATGATATAGATGTATTTATTAACGCATTTTTCGTCCAAGCTAATCTTTAAAAATATTTTTTTAAATTGACTTGATTAGAGTACATAGAATATTAATAAATTAGATAAATATTTGTGCATTAAAAAAATCGTAAAATATCCAATTTGTGAACAAAATTACAAATAATGATTCAATTTTAACTTTTTCAATACATCCATAACAATCTGGGTCAAAGGAGTTTATAAATCCAAAACCTTTTGAAATTTCCCCATATTTCTCCATTTGTGTAAGCGGTGTAATATCCCATATTGGTCTAAGCATGATTATGCGATATTAGTAGAGTAATGAATAGTGGCATTAGGGTAATCCTTCTTAAGTGCAAAAACCATAATGGAACTAATGGAGTTAGTTGGAAATGAACTAAGTGGCATTGTTGTAATTACCACTTAGTTAAAGGGTAATTTAGACATAAGACCTTGTTGCATGGTCCTTAAGACATCTTTGGTGGAATAAATTTATGTCTTGTGGGATAATCACTTATTGGAAGGGCTTAAGAGCAAGAAAGAGAGAGCTAGCTTCAAGCATTCATGTTCACTTCCTCCATTTTCGCACCTAAGGGACAGCCTCCACTAAAAAGGTAATATCTCTCTGCTCATAACTCCGATTGAGCTGATTCTGGTCCCGTTGGAAAGCTTACGAATTTCTCTACAATTTGCATACATGGATCGCCTCTTGCATGTTCTTTATCATGGAGAAAAACGTGTTTGAAGATGAAGAGCTGATGCTGATTTTAGGAACAACATGCATACGGGTTTGACACTTTTGGTGTTAGAGTATTGATCAAAGGAGAACCTTCAGAGCACCATTATCATCCTCTCAACCTCTTCAACTCAGAATCTTCATGGGATGAGGTGAGTTCCATTAGATAGAACTTGGGTAGGTAGTTTGGGAATGTATGCATGTTGGGTTTAGGGTTGAGTTTAATGCTTTGCATGCTTGATCAATTGATAAAAAATATGTTCTCATTATGATAATAAATGTGTTGGACCGTTATTACATGTTTGAGATTGAATTAGAACCCTAAAATCCGTGTTCTGCACTGTCAGGTTCGCTACAGCGAACTCTGTGTTCGCTGCAGCGAAAGCCTGCATACTGCATAGTTATGTTTTCACTTAAACAGCCATATCTTAAGTTCTACAACTCGAAACGGAGTGCCGTCAGAAGCGTTGGAAAGGTCTTTCAGTGTTTTATGTGATATTGCTTAGAGAACACACTTTGGATGCAGAGATAAATTATGGCACATGATTAGGTGTTGCTTGGTTTTAGAATAAGCACAATTTAATCTCGAGTTTATGTCGATAAGTTGTTATCCTTGTGTTGATATTAGACCAGGATGTTACCCTAACTATTAGGTTGTATAATGTTATCCTAAAGGAGTGTATGCATGTCTACTATAGCTTATTATTCGATCACCAATGGCTGCATGTAGAAATTTGGGACTTGGGGACCCCAAATGCGTTTATGCATTTTGCTGATTTTGCAGAGTTCGCTGCAGCGAACTTTCATTCGCTGTAGCGAATGGTTCGTTGTAGCGAACGGTTTAGCGAATAAACCTGGGAGCTGAATTGATTTATTCGCTGTAGCGAACTTTCCTTCGCTGTAGCGAATCGGGGCTTCGCTGGAGTTTGCTGTAGCGAACTGACCTGGATTTGAAGAAGTTTAGCTTCTGTTTGAGTTCGCTGTAGCGAACAGAAGTTTGCTGTAGCGAACTAGTCTGATACAGAATTGAAATTTTCCCTATTGAGTGCAGTTTCGTTCCGAATTGGGAACCGAAAGACTCATGTTTTGGATTGATAATTATCATGGAATTGTATGAGTAAATATGTGTTTCTATGATGATTAAATGCATGATTACACTGTGGTTATGACATTGATATGCATGTTGGATGAGTTATAAATCACATGTAATGTTATGTATGATTATGCATTGTTTTCCGTTTGTTCCGGTTGAACATTCGGATGTGATTGCCTGTGTGATGGCTGATACTGTGATGTGTGTATGCTTGAATCGGAGTAAGCTTAAGCTACTAGGTGGTAAGGCCTGTTTATGGACTTAGTCCATCATTTACCGTTGCGGTGTGAAGGTGAGGGTCTTGAATGGCGTTTCCCACCTTGATGTGACACACATGCGTGCTCGGTATGTTTATGCACCTGAGCTACCATTGCAATATGAAGGTGAGGGTCTTGAAAGGCGTTTCCCACCTTGATGTAACATATTGGCGTGCTTGGTATGGTGGGGTCGTGATGCCACGTAGGCTACATCACTTCGGACTCACCTCTAGTGATGTCACGTAGATAATCACTAGGCTTTCGCCCGGTGGGCTTGTACTGTCATGAAGGCGTTTTCGCATTTGGATAACCACCTGCGTATATACATGATTGATGGGGTAGTGACACCACTTAGGAAGTCACTGCGGTAACTCATCACAGATGAGATTGTGTAGCCAAGTAGGTGTAATTCACATGGGATTCATCTGACTCATAGTGCGGTGGTCTTGTGCGAGTCTCTTGACGCGATGTACAGGAGTAACTCACCGAGGGTGTGGTTTGGCAGCCTAGGTAGACGGGCAGATTCTACTCCTGGATTCCTCGTACATGGGTACGGGTCTGCATGCTTGTTTGTGATGGCGTTGAGCCTGTTTGTTGTTATTGCCTCATTGGATAGTTATGGGACTTCCAATGGTGGTGTATCCTTGTTTGTGTTTGTACCAGACCGTGAGGAAAACCCTGGATCCATGGTGGATCTGTTTGCTTGTATGCACCTTGTAGAACTGAGCGAACCCGTAAGATAGGGGAACTCACTGAGATTTAGTAATCTCACCCCAATCATCTTAATATTTTTCAGGAACAGGTTAGAAGTAAACTGATTGCTTGAAAGATTGCTTTGAAGACTGTGGACAAGCTTATGGCAGGAAGACCTCGTCAGACGTTATCTTTCCGCTGTGTATTGTTGAAGACAAGCTGATCATATATATCTTAGTTGGAAACTTGAAGTTGTATATGATTTTAATTTCTTGTCTTTACCGCTTATGTATGTTTCTTGTACCATTTATAGCATCACTACATATTATTCTAGACATATATGTATGGGGTGTTACAGTTGGTATCAGAGCAGGTCGATTCTTGTCCCTGCCATGAGACATCACTAGCAATTCTCTTCTCCCTCACATGTGTGTGTTGCTAGCCCGACTTTACTATCATAGTATCCATTCGTTGAGCCTGGCCAGCTCACTGACTGTATATGCGATAGATAAGATCGTGGTAGAGCCACTACGAGGATGCGTAAGATCCGAAACGACTCGAGTTGAAGCAGTCAAAGCCGGTTGAGTAGAAGGGATGCTGAGATTGTCCTCCATAAGAGTGTTTGTCGAGGAACCTTGGACAACCCAACTATCGTAGTAAGGTTTGAGATGATTGGAAGTTCTAAGATTTTGATTGGACGGAGTGAACCTTCTTTGGATCCTTGTGGTAGTGGGGGCAATTCACAAAGCGACTGGGTAGTAATAAAGTAAGGGAATTTTGTGATAAGCCCAGCTTAGGAATTTGTTGCTCGATCATGGTGTCAATAGTAGACATGGATGGAGAAACGGTTGAATGGGAAAACGTTTGGGAGTTTAGACAGAGATGTTGGATCTTTTAGTTACTCTGTCCTGGGCAGTACTTGGATGAATAAGGTGCTACACTCTGACTCGTTCTGGTGTACCCCAAGTAGTAGATAGTTACCTAGTGAAGGACTGATCGAACAAGTGGAAGTGGTGACCTCCAATTGGGGAAAACTCCTAGACGTCTGTTCTGATGGAAGGAACTATTGCATCTCCATGCTCATTTTGAAATGCGTGAGTCCTAGAATTACGCTAGGCGGCAGTTGATTGAGAGGATATGCAGAGTGCAGAAATTCGTGTTCCACACTAGTCGCGATTCATCTAATCCCGAGTGAAGCCGTAGAACTACGCTAGGTGTTGGGTACTTAGGTGGATTGAAATAGTGGTTATCTGCAACCTCGGCGGGCTGACCGCAGTAAGTGATTGTAGTTGTAGCCATGATTCTCTGATATGGTGGATGTTATCTTTGGGGATTCTCTCGTGTGTGTCCTGTGTGACTGAGTACACACCTGGCATATGAACTGAACTGAATTCTTATCAAGTCAGATTTAGCTTATTGCGTTTAGAGGAAGTTAACAGTGGACGTGTGACACTCTTAGGTTTGAGAATCCTAAGGAGTGTGACTAGAAGGACTTGAGGAGCAATTACCCTAGTGGGAGACCTGTCTAGTTATCATCAGTCGTGGTGATAGGATACGAGTGGAGATCGTTATACGCTACTGGGTAAGTTACTTGAATGCATGGCCTCGGAGTAGGACCACCATGTTAGTACTATCAGATAGGTATGACGCCACAGTATCAATGTCATACACGAGATGTGTGAGTCAACTTTTCCGACAGATATGAAACAGGGTTGATCTGAAACTCGAGGTAGGATCCTGATTTGATACCCGTGAGATACGAACCCAAGATTCTCATAAGGTAGGTGGAATAAGAGTCCAATGTCTCACTCGATGATTCAGGATTATGCGAGCGGGTGACAATGAGATGGATTAGATTCTAACGTTACGCTCATGAGGAGACCTTGGGTGGTCATGATCACGTAAGAATTTCAGGCTTCTACATTGTGGATGTTTCTTAATCTGTCAGATTGATGAGCCTTTGCGCGTGACTGTCCGAGATTTGAAATATATGTGAATAGTGTATCCTGCACATCACAATGTGTGACTAAACTATAACCTTGGTGAACAGCGTTGGAGTGGATGAAATGCATCTTGGATTAGCTCGATGTGGGATATACCTAGAGGAATATTGGTAGATCCCCAGTTACATAGACAATGTCGGACTTGGAAAAGTAGAGGCACACTGGTTTTGGAAGCATCGTGGAGTTTCAAAGGGGGATGTTTGATTCACGGAGTATGATCTCTTGTTTTGTGACTTAACCTTTGCAGTTAGAAAGGTTGCATTGGGATAACGCAACTGAAGAAGTCAGCTTTGTGTTAGCTTCAAAGATGAAAAGGGCATTAGGCGACTACGTGATTGAAGTGCGACTGAGAAGAGATTATTAGAAGTATTGTCACACCAACGGTATGTAGTCGTATGGTTAGGAAGAGTTATTGCAACAACTATGAGGTTTGGGTGTCAGTAAGATAAGGAAAACTCGTACTTATGGAAAGCATTTGGATTCGAGAGTTCTTGAACCAAGGCATGTTGACCGGGTTGTGTCCGAGTGAACCTAATCCAGAATAATGGAAGATTAGGTGACTTGATTTTTTGGGATCACTCAACCTCAGGGAGTAGTGGGCGATGAGTGTGTTTAAGATTCTGGCGTGTGTTGTATTTGGACGAGTGCCGAGGAGGAACTGTTGCTACTAAGAGACTACGTGTGGTGTAGTAAAGGAACTAAGTGGACCATGGATAAGTGTAATTCAGAGGATTGCAAGAAGTGTATGATAGGTGGAGATCAGAGTGGCGCAACGGATAGGCAAAACCAGATGATTATGTAGCGGGTATGGACGAACTACTTGTAGGATTTTGTGTTGGAATAGAGATATCTTCCTAAAGAGAATTCATTAGAGTAATGTTTCGTTTTCTTCTATCTCTCAGTGGTCCACCATAATCTTGAGAGGATTCATGATTGACGTGTGATCAGATGTTTCCCTGGTCGACGATCAAACTTATGAGTATTGTGACCATTGGAATGATGAAATCAAGTGAAGGATTTTACTTGACGAAGATTCATCGTGGATATGTCTGGTGCACTTATGAGCGTGTGTGAACACTTGGATGATGGTTTTAGGACCGCTGTTAGAGTTCACCTTTTCTTTCAGTGGAGCTTTATGGGAAATTGTGGGATATCAAGGTTGTAGTTCCGGAATTCTACTCCCTTATGGATTGCAGTGGCAGTAATTTGGCCTAAGACTAAATAAAGGATTTGTTTGGAAGTGAATCTGGGATATCGTCATTGAAGGAAAGTTTTGGTAAGATTTATTAGAATGGCAGTGTTTCCAGAAACCAAGGGCAAGAGTAGGAAATCATTGGAAGATGTTAAGCAAGGCTGAACTTGGTGAATATTGAGGACGAGGAATATCCAACCAGAGGAATTACCAAGAATATTGTAGCTATGAAGACTTTGTGTGAAGAAGTAAAGTTGTGAACCTTGGAAGGATCGTTCTGAAGTATGTTGATGTGGAGTATCATAAGAGATATGTTGTGTGTGGACTACGATCCCAGTCAAGAGTGTTTGGACACAGGTGTATAGAGGAGTTGTGTTTCTTGGATGGGATGACTTTTAATGGAAATCGTGAGGTTTATCCAAGAGAGGAATGTAAGGAACATTCATCCCCTCGTTGGTAGAAGATGCGAGAAGCTTGTTATCATGGCAATTGGAAGGAATTCGAGGGCGAATTCTATTTAAGGGGGGGAGAATGTAATATCCCATATTGGTCTAAGCATGATTATGCGATATTAGTAGAGTAATGAAGAGTGGCATTAGGGTAATCCTTCTTAAGTGCAAAAACCATAATGGAACTAATGGAGTTAGTTGGAAATGAACTAAGTGGCATTGTTGTAATTACCACTTAGTTAAAGGGTAATTTAGACATAAGACCTTGTTGCATGGTCCTTAAGACATGTTTGGTGGAATAAATTTATGTCTTGTGGGATAATCACTTATTGGAAGGGCTTAAGAGCAAGAAAGAGAGAGCTAGCTTCAAGCATTCATGTTCACTTCCTCCATTTTCGCACCTAAGGGACAACCTCCACTAAAAAGGTAATATCTCTCTGCTCATAACTCCGATTGAGCTGATTCTGGTCCCGTTGGAAAGCTTACGAATTTCTCTACAATTTGCATACATGGATCGCCTCTTGCATGTTCTTTATCATGGAGAAAAACGTGTTTGAAGATGAAGAGCTGATGCTGATTTTAGGAACAACATGCATACGGGTTTGACACTTTTGGTGTTAGAGTATTGATCAAAGGAGAACCTTCAGAGCACCATTATCATCCTCTCAACCTCTTCAACTCAGAATCTTCATGGGATGAGGTGAGTTCCATTAGATAGAACTTGGGTAGGTAGTTTGGGAATGTATGCATGTTGGGTTTAGGGTTGAGTTTAATGCTTTGCATGCTTGATCAATTGATAAAAAATATGTTCTCATTATGATAATAAATGTGTTGGACCATTATTACATGTTTGAGATTGAATTAGGATTGATTGAGATGCAAAAATGGAGGTTAGAACCCTAAAATCCGTGTTCTGCACTGTCAGGTTCGCTACAGCGAACTCTGTGTTCGCTGCAGCGAAAGCCTGCATACTGCATAGTTATGTTTTCACTTAAACAGCCATATCTTAAGTTCTACAACTCGAAACGGAGTGCCGTCAGAAGCGTTGGAAAGGTCTTTCAGTGTTTTATGTGATATTGCTTAGAGAACACACTTTGGATGCAGAGATAAATTATGGCACATGATTAGGTGTTGCTTGGTTTTAGAATAAGCACAATTTAATCTCGAGTTTATGTCGATAAGTTGTTATCCTTGTGTTGATATTAGACCAGGATGTTACCCTAACTATTAGGTTGTATAATGTTATCCTAAAGGAGTGTATGCATGTCTACTATAGCTTATTATTCGATCACCAATGGCTGCATGTAGAAATTTGGGACTTGGGGACCCCAAATGCGTTTATGCATTTTGCTGATTTTGCAGAGTTCGCTGCAGCGAACTTTCATTCGCTGTAGCGAATGGTTCGTTGTAGCGAACGGTTTAGCGAATAAACCTGGGAGTTGAATTGATTTATTCGCTGTAGCGAACTTTCCTTCGCTGTAGCGAATCGGGGCTTCGCTGGAGTTTGCTGTAGCAAACTGACCTGGATTTGAAGAAGTTTAGCTTCTGTTTGAGTTCGCTGTAGCGAACAGAAGTTTGCTGTAGCGAACTAGTCTGATACAGAATTGAAATTTTCCCTATTGAGTGCAGTTTCGTTCCGAATTGGGAACCGAAAGACTCATGTTTTGGATTGATAATTATCATGGAATTGTATGAGTAAATATGTGTTTCTATGATGATTAAATGCATGATTACACTGTGGTTATGACATTGATATGCATGTTGGATGAGTTATAAATCACATGTAATGTTATGTATGATTATGCATTGTTTTCCGTTTGTTCCGGTTGAACATTCGGATGTGATTGCCTGTGTGATGGCTGATACTGTGATGTGTGTATGCTTGAATCGGAGTAAGCTTAAGCTACTAGGTGGTAAGGCCTGTTTATGGACTTAGTCCATCATTTACCGTTGCGGTGTGAAGGTGAGGGTCTTGAATGGCGTTTCCCACCTTGATGTGACACACATGCGTGCTCGGTATGTTTATGCACCTGAGCTACCATTGCAATATGAAGGTGAGGGTCTTGAAAGGCGTTTCCCACCTTGATGTAACATATTGGCGTGCTTGGTATGGTGGGGTCGTGATGCCACGTAGGCTACATCACTTCGGACTCACCTCTAGTGATGTCACGTAGATAATCACTAGGCTTTCGCCCGGTGGGCTTGTACTGTCATGAAGGCGTTTTCGCATTTGGATAACCACCTGCGTATATACATGATTGATGGGGTAGTGACACCACTTAGGAAGTCACTGCGGTAACTCATCACAGATGAGATTGTGTAGCCAAGTAGGTGTAATTCACATGGGATTCATCTGACTCATAGTGCGGTGGTCTTGTGCGAGTCTCTTGACGCGATGTACAGGAGTAACTCACCGAGGGTGTGGTTTGGCAGCCTAGGTAGACGGGCAGATTCTACTCCTGGATTCCTCGTACATGGGTACGGGTCTGCATGCTTGTTTGTGATGGCGTTGAGCCTGTTTGTTGTTATTGCCTCATTGGATAGTTATGGGACTTCCAATGGTGGTGTATCCTTGTTTGTGTTTGTACCAGACCGTGAGGAAAACCCTGGATCCATGGTGGATCTGTTTGCTTGTATGCACCTTGTAGAACTGAGCGAACCCGTAAGATAGGGGAACTCACTGAGATTTAGTAATCTCACCCCAATCATCTTAATATTTTTCAGGAACAGGTTAGAAGTAAACTGATTGCTTGAAAGATTGCTTTGAAGACTGTGGACAAGCTTATGGCAGGAAGACCTCGTCAGACGTTATCTTTCCGCTGTGTATTGTTGAAGACAAGCTGATCATATATATCTTAGTTGGAAACTTGAAGTTGTATATGATTTTAATTTCTTGTCTTTACCGCTTATGTATGTTTCTTGTACCATTTATAGCATCACTACATATTATTCTAGACATATATGTATGGGGTGTTACAGTTGGTATCAGAGCAGGTCGATTCTTGTCCCTGCCATGAGACATCACTAGCAATTCTCTTCTCCCTCACATGTGTGTGTTGCTAGCCCGACTTTACTATCATAGTATCCATTCGTTGAGCCTGGCCAGCTCACTGACTGTATATGCGATAGATAAGATCGTGGTAGAGCCACTACGAGGATGCGTAAGATCCGAAACGACTCGAGTTGAAGCAGTCAAAGCCGGTTGAGTAGAAGGGATGCTGAGATTGTCCTCCATAAGAGTGTTTGTCGAGGAACCTTGGACAACCCAACTATCGTAGTAAAGTTTGAGATGATTGGAAGTTCTAAGATTTTGATTGGACGGAGTGAACCTTCTTTGGATCCTTGTGGTAGTGGGGGCAATTCACAAAGCGACTGGGTAGTAATAAAGTAAGGGAATTTTGTGATAAGCCCAGCTTAGGAATTTGTTGCTCGATCATGGTGTCAATAGTAGACATGGATGGAGAAACGGTTGAATGGGAAAACGTTTGGGAGTTTAGACAGAGATGTTGGATCTTTTAGTTACTCTGTCGTGGGCAGTACTTGGATGAATAAGGTGCTACACTCTGACTCGTTCTGGTGTACCCCAAGTAGTAGATAGTTACCTAGTGAAGGACTGATCGAACAAGTGGAAGTGGTGACCTCCAATTGGGGAAAACTCCTAGACGTCTGTTCTGATGGAAGGAACTATTGCATCTCCATGCTCATTTTGAAATGCGTGAGTCCTAGAATTACGCTAGGCGGCAGTTGATTGAGAGGATATGCAGAGTGCATAAATTCGTGTTCCACACTAGTCGCGATTCATCTAATCCCGAGTGAAGCCGTAGAACTACGCTAGGTGTTGGGTACTTAGGTGGATTGAAATAGTGGTTATCTGCAACGTCGGCGGGCTGACCGCAGTAAGTGATTGTAGTTGTAGCCATGATTCTCTGATATGGTGGATGTTATCTTTGGGGATTCTCTCGTGTGTGTCCTGTGTGACTGAGTACACACCTGGCATATGAACTGAACTGAATTCTTATCAAGTCAGATTTAGCTTGTTGCGTTTAGAGGAAGTTAACAGTGGACGTGTGACACTCTTAGGTTTGAGAATCCTAAGGAGTGTGACTAGAAGGACTTGAGGAGCAATTACCCTAGTGGGAGACCTGTCTAGTTATCATCAGTCGTGGTGATAGGATACGAGTGGAGATCATTATACGCTACTGGGTAAGTTACTTGAATGCATGGCCTCGGAGTAGGACCACCATGTCAGTACTATCAGATAGGTATGACGCCACAGTATCAATGTCATACACGAGATGTGTGAGTCAACTTTTCCGACAGATATGAAACAGGGTTGATCTGAAACTCGAGGTAGGATCCTGATTTGATACCCGTGAGATACGAACCCAAGATTCTCATAAGGTAGGTGGAATAAGAGTCCAATGTCTCACTCGATGATTCAGGATTATGCGAGCGGGTGACAATGAGATGGATTAGATTCTAACGTTACGCTCATGAGGAGACCTTGGGTGGTCATGATCACGTTAGAATTTCAGGCTTCTACATTGTGGATGTTTCTTAATCTGTCAGATTGATGAGCCTTTGCGCGTGACTGTCCGAGATTTGAAATATATGTGAATAGTGTATCCTGCACAGCACAATGTGTGACTAAACTATAACCTTGGTGAACAGCGTTGGAGTGGATGAAGTGCATCTTGGATTAGCTCGATGTGGGATATACCTAGAGGAATATTGGTAGATCCCCAGTTACATAGACAATGTCGGACTTGGAAAAGTAGAGGCACACTGGTTTTGGAAGCATCGTGGAGTTTCAAAGGGGGATGTTTGATTCACGGAGTATGATCTCTTGTTTTGTGACTTAACCTTTGCAGTTAGAAAGGTTGCATTGGGATAACGCAACTGAAGAAGTCAGCTTTGTGTTAGCTTCAAAGATGAAAAGGGCATTAGGCGACTACGTGATTGAAGTGCGACTGAGAAGAGATTATTAGAAGTATTGTCACACCAACGGTATGTAGTCGTATGGTTAGGAAGAGTTATTGCAACAACTATGAGGTTTGGGCGTCAGTAAGATAAGGAAAACTCGTACTTATGGAAAGCATTTGGATTCGAGAGTTCTTGAACCAAGGCATGTTGACCGGGTTGTGTCCGAGTGAACCTAATCCAGAATAATGGAAGATTAGGTGACTTGATTTTTTGGGATCACTCAACCTCAGGGAGTAGTGGGCGATGAGTGTGTTTAAGATTCTGGCGTGTGTTGTATTTGGACGAGTGCCGAGGAGGAACTGTTGCTACTAAGAGACTAAGTGTGGTGTAGTAAAGGAACTAAGTGGACCATGGACAAGTGTAATTCAGAGGATTGCAAGAAGTGTATGATAGGTGGAGATCAGAGTGGCGCAACGGATAGGCAAAACCAGATGATTATGTAGCGGGTATGGACGAACTACTTGTAGGATTTTGTGTTGGAATAGAGATATCTTCCTAAAGAGAATTCATTAGAGTAATGTTTCGTTTTCTTCTATCTCTCAGTGGTCCACCATAATCTTGAGAGGATTCATGATTGACGTGTGATCAGATGTTTCCCTGGTCGACGATCAAACTTATGAGTATTGTGACCATTGGAATGATGAAATCAAGTGAAGGATTTTACTTGACGAAGATTCATCGTGGATATGTCTGGTGCACTTATGAGCGTGTGTGAACACTTGGATGATGGTTTTAGGACCACTGTTAGAGTTCACCTTTTCTTTCAGTGGAGCTTTATGGGAAATTGTGGGATATCAAGGTTGTAGTTCCGGAATTCTACTCCCTTATGGATTGCAGTGGCAGTAATTTGGCCTAAGACTGAATAAAGGATTTGTTTGGAAGTGAATCTGGGATATCGTCATTGAAGGAATGTTTTGGTAAGATTTATTAGAATGGCAGTGTTTCCAGAAACCAAGGGCAAGAGTAGGAAATCATTGGAAGATGTTAAGCAAGGCTGAACTTGGTGAATATTGAGGACGAGGAATATCCAACCAGAGGAATTACCAAGAATATTGTAGCTATGAAGACTTTGTGTGAAGAAGTAAAGTTGTGAACCTTGGAAGGATCGTTCTGAAGTATGTTGATGTGGAGTATCATAAGAGATATGTTGTGTGTGGACTACGATCCCAGTCAAGAGTGTTTGGACACAAGTGTATAGAGGAGTTGTGTTTCTTGGATGGGATGACTTTTAATGGAAATCGTGAGGTTTATCCAAGAGAGGAATGTAAGGAACATTCATCCCCTCGTTGGTAGAAGATGCGAGAAGCTTGTTATCATGGCGATTGGAAGGAATTCGAGGGCGAATTCTATTTAAGGGGGGGAGAATGTAATATCCCATATTGGTCTAAGCATGATTATGCGATATTAGTAGAGTAATGAAGAGTGGCATTAGGGTAATCCTTCTTAAGTGCAAAAACCATAATGGAACTAATGGAGTTAGTTGGAAATGAACTAAGTGGCATTGTTGTAATTACCACTTAGTTAAAGGGTAATTTAGACATAAGACCTTGTTGCATGGTCCTTAAGACATGTTTGGTGGAATAAATTTATGTCTTGTGGGATAATCACTTATTGAAAGGGCTTAAGAGCAAGAAAGAGAGAGCTAGCTTCAAGCATTCATGTTCACTTCCTCCATTTTCGCACCTAAGGGACAGCCTCCACTAAAAATGGTAATATCTCTCTGCTCATAACTCCGATTGAGCTGATTCTGGTCCCGTTGGAAAGCTTACGAATTTCTCTACAATTTGCATACATGGATCGCCTCTTGCATGTTCTTTATCATGGAGAAAAACGTGTTTGAAGATGAAGAGCTGATGCTGATTTTAGGAACAACATGCATACGGGTTTGACACTTTTGGTGTTAGAGTATTGATCAAAGGAGAACCTTCAGAGCACCATTATCATCCTCTCAACCTCTTCAACTCAGAATCTTCATGGGATGAGGTGAGTTCCATTAGATAGAACTTGGGTAGGTAGTTTGGGAATGTATGCATGTTGGGTTTGGGGTTGAGTTTAATGCTTTGCATGCTTGATCAATTGATAAAAAATATGTTCTCATTATGATAATAAATGTGTTGGACCGTTATTACATGCTTGAGATTGAATTAGGATTGATTGAGATGCAAAAATGGAGGTTAGAACCCTAAAATCCGTGTTCTGCACTGTCAGGTTCGCTACAGCGAACTCTGTGTTCGCTGCAGCGAAAGCCTGCATACTGCATAGTTATGTTTTCACTTAAACAGCCATATCTTAAGTTCTACAACTCGAAACGGAGTGCCGTCAGAAGCGTTGGAAAGGTCTTTCAGTGTTTTATGTGATATTGCTTAGAGAACACACTTTGGATGCAGAGATAAATTATGGCACATGATTAGGTGTTGCTTGGTTTTAGAATAAGCACAATTTAATCTCGAGTTTATGTCGATAAGTTGTTATCCTTGTGTTGATATTAGACCAGGATGTTACCCTAACTATTAGGTTGTATAATGTTATCCTAAAGGAGTGTATGCATGTCTACTATAGCTTATTATTCGATCACCAATGGCTGCATGTAGAAATTTGGGGCTTGGGGACCCCAAATGCGTTTATGCATTTTGCTGATTTTGCAGAGTTCGCTGCAGCGAACTTTCATTCGCTGTAGCGAATGGTTCGTTGTAGCGAACGGTTTAGCGAATAAACCTGGGAGCTGAATTGATTTATTCGCTGTAGCGAACTTTCCTTCGGTGTAGCGAATCGGGGCTTCGCTGGAGTTTGTTGTAGCGAACTGACCTGGATTTGAAGAAGTTTAGCTTCTGTTTGAGTTCGCTGTAGCGAACAGAAGTTTGCTGTAGCGAACTAGTCTGATACAGAATTGAAATTTTCCCTATTGAGTGCAGTTTCGTTCCGAATTGGGAACCGAAAGCCTCATGTTTTGGATTGATAATTATCATGGAATTGTATGAGTAAATATGTGTTTCTATGATGATTAAATGCATGATTACACTGTGGTTATGACATTGATATGCATGTTGGATGAGTTATAAATCACATGTAATGTTATGTATGATTATGCATTGTTTTCCGTTTGTTCCGGTTGAACATTCGGATGTGATTGCCTGTGTGATGGCTGATACTGTGATGTGTGTATGCTTGAATCGGAGTAAGCTTAAGCTACTAGGTGGTAAGGCTTGTTTAT
Organism: Vicia villosa; assembly: GCF_029867415.1. Taxonomy (NCBI): domain Eukaryota; kingdom Viridiplantae; phylum Streptophyta; class Magnoliopsida; order Fabales; family Fabaceae; genus Vicia; species Vicia villosa. The sequence continues at coordinate 144,994 of NW_026706395.1, read as the reverse complement.
GGACTTAGTCCATCATTTACCGTTGCGGTGTGAAGGTGAGGGTCTTGAATGGCGTTTCCCACCTTGATGTGACACACATGCGTGCTCGGTATGTTTATGCACCTGAGCTACCATTGCAATATGAAGGTGAGGGTCTTGAAAGGCGTTTCCCACCTTGATGTAACATATTGGCGTGCTTGGTATGGTGGGGTCGTGATGCCACGTAGGCTACATCACTTCGGACTCACCTCTAGTGATGTCACGTAGATAATCACTAGGCTTTCGCCCGGTGGGCTTGTACTGTCATGAAGGCGTTTTCGCATTTGGATAACCACCTGCGTATATACATGATTGATGGGGTAGTGACACCACTTAGGAAGTCACTGCGGTAACTCATCACAGATGAGATTGTGTAGCCAAGTAGGTGTAATTCACATGGGATTCATCTGACTCATAGTGCGGTGGTCTTGTGCGAGTCTCTTGACGCGATGTACAGGAGTAACTCACCGAGGGTGTGGTTTGGCAGCCTAGGTAGACGGGCAGATTCTACTCCTGGATTCCTCGTACATGGGTACGGGTCTGCATGCTTGTTTGTGATGGCGTTGAGCCTGTTTGTTGTTATTGCCTCATTGGATAGTTATGGGACTTCCAATGGTGGTGTATCCTTGTTTGTGTTTGTACCAGACCGTGAGGAAAACCCTGGATCCATGGTGGATCTGTTTGCTTGTATGCACCTTGTAGAACTGAGCGAACCCGTAAGATAGGGGAACTCACTGAGATTTAGTAATCTCACCCCAATCATCTTAATATTTTTCAGGAACAGGTTAGAAGTAAACTGATTGCTTGAAAGATTGCTTTGAAGACTGTGGACAAGCTTATGGCAGGAAGACCTCGTCAGACGTTATCTTTCCGCTGTGTATTGTTGAAGACAAGCTGATCATATATATCTTAGTTGGAAACTTGAAGTTGTATATGATTTTAATTTCTTGTCTTTACCGCTTATGTATGTTTCTTGTACCATTTATAGCATCACTACATATTATTCTAGACATATATGTATGGGGTGTTACAAGCGGACTGCCAAACGTTTTGGATTTATGAACCATGATAACCCACCCAAGAAAATTAATTGTTACTTTTTACCACCAAAACTATATTTATATAAGGAAACAAATATAATTGTATGATGTGAAATATTTTTTGACAGTTTGTTGGATTCATTGATTTATTTAAGGAAGGTTTGTAGGCATATATGAACATGTAATCTAATTTTGGTTCGTCACTAGTATCATATCAAACTTAATATTATTATTTTAAAATTACAAGTAAATTTCATAAATACTATTAATCAATTATTTTCATAGGTTACAAATAAAAAAAATTGAAATAAAAATGCAGATAAAATAAGAAGTGCGTGACGCATTTAATACAAAATTGTTACTTACCGAATTAATTTCTAAAGACATTCGCCTACGCTTTTTGAATGATTTTATTTTATAGTAAAGTAATATAGATAATATTATTAACGAGCTTTTCGTGCAAGCTTAGCGTACACACAATATTACTAAATAAGAGGAAAATTTACGTATCAATCAACTATATTATAAATTACAATTTTGAACAAATTTACAAATTGTGATTCAATTTTATCTTGTGCAAAATATTTAACACAATCTAGGTCAATTTAGTTTATAAATCCAAAACATTTTGAAAGTTCGCACATTTCTTCATTTCTCTATGTGGACTGCAAAAGGTTTTGGATTTATGAACCACAATAACCTAGGAAGAGACTTTGTGTACTTTTTACCGCCGCAACTATATTTATATTAGGAAACAAAAGTTCTTCTTTGATGAGAAATATTTCAGGAATATTTGTTGGATACGCTAAAATAACTAAAGAAGGTTTTTAGTATTATAAGAAACATTTCAGGCATGTTTGTTGGCTAATTTGAATATTTAAGCAATTTTGGTTCTTTACCAATCTCATATAAATTCTCTTGTTCCTATTTTTATAATAGAAGTAAGTTTTTTCAATACCACAAAACTTTTATTTTGATAGTTTGATAAGGATAAAATATAATATGGAATGGAAATGTAGATATAAGGAATAGGTGATGCCTTTAATTACATAAATATAAATTACCATAAAAATTTATAATGATATTCGCCAGTACATTTTAAATGAGTTCGTTATACAGTTAAATGATATAGATGTATTTATTAACGAATTTTTCGTCCAAGCTTATCACTAAAAATATTTTTTAAAATTTACTTGATTAGAGTACATAGAATATTAATAAATTAGATAAACATTTGTGCATTAAAAAAAAAGTAAAATATCCAATATGTGAACAAAATTACAAATAATGATTTAATTTTATCTTTTGCAATACATCCATAACAATATCGGTCAAAGGAGGTTATAAATCCAAAACCTTTTGAAATTTCCCCATATTTCTCCATTTGTCTAAGCGGACTGCCAAACGTTTTGGATTTATGAACCATGATAATCCACCCAAGAAAATTAATTGTTACTTTTTACCACCAAAACTATATTTATATAAGGAAACAAATTTAATTGTATGATGTGAAATATTTTTTGACAGTTTGTTGGATTCATTGATTTATTTAAGGAAGGTTTTTAGGCATATATGAACATGTAATCTAATTTTGGTTCTTCACTAGTATCATATCAAACTTAATATTATTATTTTAAAATTACAAGTTAATTTCATAAATACTATTAATCAATTATTTTCATAGGTTACAAATAAAAAAAATTGAAATAAAAATGCAGATAAAATAAGAAGTGCGTGACGCCTTTAATACAAAATTGTTACTTACCGAATTAATTTCTAAAGACATTCACCTACGCTTTTTGAATGAGTTTATTATAGAGTCAAGTAATATAGATAATATTATTAACGAGCTTTTCGTGCAAGCTTAGCATACATACAATATTACTAAATAAGAGGAAGATTTACGTATGAATCAACTATATTAAAAATTACAATTTTGAACAAATTTACAACTTGTGATTCAATTTTATCTTGTGCAAAATACTTAACACAATCTAGGTGAATTTAGTTTATAAATCCAAAACATTTTGAAAGTTCGCACATTTCTTCATTTCTCTATGTGGACTGCAAAAGGTTTTGGATTTATGAACCACAGTAACCTAGGAAGAGACGTTGTGTATTTTTCACCGCCGCAACTATATTTATATTAGGAAACAAAAGTTCTTCTTTGATGAGAAATATTTAAGGAAAGTTTCTAGGATACGCTGAAATAACTAAAGAAGGTTTTTAGTATTATGTGAAACACTTCAAGCATGTTTGTAGGCTAATTTGAATATTTAAGCAATTTTGGTTCTTCGCCAATCTCATATAAATTCTTTTGTTCCTATTTTTATATTAGAAGTAAGTTTTTTCAATACAACAAAACTTTTATTTTGATAGTTTGATAACGATAAAATATAATATAGAATGTAGATATAAGGAATAGGTTATGCCTTTAATTACATAAATATAAATTACCATAAAAATTTATAATGATATTCGCCAGTACATTTTAAATGAGTTCGTTATACAGTTCAATGATATAGATGTATTTATTAACGAATTTTTCCTCCAAGCTTATCTCTAAAAATATTTTTTAAAATTGACTTGATTAGAGTTCATAGAATATTAATAAATTAGATAAATATTTGTGCATTAAAAAACTAGTAAAATATCCAATTTGTGAACAAAATTACAAATAATGATTCAATTTTATCTTTTGCAATACATCCATAACAATATTGGTCAAAGGAGTTTATAAATCCAAAACCTTTTGAAATTTCCCCATATTTCTCCATTTGTCTAAGCGGACTGCCAAACGTTTTGGATTTCAGAACTTCAAGCAAGGTGACATGTCTGTTTCAGAATATGCAGAGAAGTTCAAAGATTTGGCGGATTACTCCCGACAAGTTGTTTTTTCTCTAGATGAACTATGGAAGATTAATCAGTTCATGATGGGTTTGAGGGCTGACATTGCTCATAGTGTTTCCCAAAGAGAGTTCACTACTTATGTTGAATGTTTAAGGCAATGCTATGTTGCCGAAAACAGCTTGAAGAGGGTTCAAGAAGAGAGGAACCAGAACAGGGCTAATTTTAGGGAGCAAGGAAGATCTACTCAACACTTGAGGCTCCGTAATCCCCCACCAAAGAAGAAGCAGGTTTATGGTGATCAGTCGACTCAACCGCCCCATTGTCGCAAGTTTGGAAGGAAGCATACCGGGGAGTGCAAGTACGTTTCAGTGACTTGTTTTAGATGTGGCGAGCAGGGCCACATAGCTCCACAATGTCCATAAAAGATGATTAATGAGAAGAGTGCAGGTCGTGTTTACACTTTGGATTCGAGGAAGGCCAAGGGAAACAACAATCTCATTGCGGGTACGTGTTATGTTAACAATCAACCTTTATGTGTTTTAGTTGATTGTGGAGCCACTCATTCTTTTGTCTCTACCGAGTGTGTTTACCGACTCGGTTTGGAAGTTACTCCATTACCCAATCCTATGATTATTTCTTCGGCAACGGATGATACCGTGGAAGCTAGACTAATTTGTAAAGGTTGTTCGGTGTCTTTTAATGGTCGTGACTTCCCGATTGATCTAATTTGCTTACCCCTCAAGAGGCTGGATGTCATTCTAGGGATGGATTAGTTGTCTCTTAACTAGGTGTACATTGGTTGCAAAGAGAAGGCCATATTCATTCATGCTGAAGAGACTTCTTCCGATGATGCAATTACCAAGTTGATAGAAGGTACAATCAGCACGGTTAATTATCTCTTTTCTCAAGAAAGATCCTTTCTTTTAGTTCTTTCCAAAGAACCTTCTGTGAGAGTTGAATTGTCGGAGATTCCGGTGGTGTGCGAATTTCCTGATGTGTTTCCTGAGGATATCACTTCTCTTCCTCCGGAAAGGGAAGCGGAATTCTCAATCGATCTTGTTCCTGGAACAGCCCCAGTTTCCATCACTCCATATAGGATGTCTCCTATTGAACTCAGAGAACTGAAGAGCCAATTGGAAGAGCTTCTTGCTAAGCATTTTATCCAACCCAGTGTTTCTCCATGGGGAGCTACTGTTCTTTTGGTAAAGAAGAAAGATGGAAGTATGTGCCTGTGCATCGATTACCGTCAGCTGAACAAAGTTACCATAAAGAACAAATATCCTTTACCACGGATTGATGACCTCCTAGATCAGTTGAAAGGAGCCAGTGTGTTCTCGAAGATTGATCTTAGGTCAGAGTTTTCAGAAACTTAAGAAGAAGTTGACTATTGCACCCGTGTTAGTAATTCCGGATCCGAATCGATCCTATGAGGTGTTCTGCGACGCTTCTAAGAAAGGTCTAGGCGGAGTATTGATGCAAGATGGGCGGGTGGTAGCTTATGCGTCTCGGCAGTTGAGATCTCATGAAGAGAATTACCCGACCCACGATCTTGAGCTTGCTGCAATAGTTTTTGCACTCAAAGTGTGGCGACATTACCTATATGGCATTCACTTTGAGATGTTCAGTGATCATAAAAGCTTGAGATACCTTTTCGATCAGAAGGAGTTGAATATGCGACAAAGGAGATGGATGGAGTACCTTAAAGATTATGACTTTGAATTGAAGTATCATCCAGGAAAAGCTAACAAAGTGGCAGATGCCTTAAGTAGGAAGGAATTTCGAGTCGCTGAATTGATGATGTTAGAACATGGATTGTTGGAAAATTTTCAAAATCTTAACCTTCAGTTCGAATGGATGCCCAATGGTGTGTTGATTAGTAACTTGAACATCCAGAATGAGCTACGAGAAAGAATTCGGATATCACAAGGGAATGATGAACAATTGCAAGCGAGCGAAGGCATGTCTGATTTTGTGAGAGCACCTGATGGAGTAATCTTGTTTAAGCAACGAATGTGTATACCGAACGATTCTGAGTTGAAGCGTTTGATTCTTGATGAAGCACACAAGAGTAGATTTTCTATTCATCCTGGATCGACCAAAATGTATCAAGACCTGAGGAAAGACTTTAGGTGGCCAGGAATGAAGAAGGAGATTGTAGAGTATGTATCGCAATGTTCCATTTGTCAACAAGTTAAGATCGAACATCAGAGGCCAGGAGGAATGGTACAACCACTGGAGATACCAACGTGGAAATGGGATTCTATCTCCATGGATTTCATTGTGGGATTACCTCGTACTCGAGGAGGACATGATTCTATATGGGTAATAGTTGACAGGTTGACTAAGTCTGCTCACTTTTTACCTGTAAAGACCATTCACAAGGTGATTCATCTCCTGAGGCTTTTCATAGCAGAGATTGTACGGTTGCATGGCGTGCCATCTAGTATAGAATCCGATCGTGATCCAAAATTCACTTCAAGATTTTGGAAAATGTTTCATAAGGAATTGGGGACTAGACTAGATATGAGTACGTCTAACCATCCTTAATCCGATGGATTGACGGAGAGGACAATCCAAACAATAGAAGATATGTTGAGAGCTTGCATTCTAGAAGAAGGTGGGAGTTGGAAGGATCATTTACCGTTGGTAGAGTTCGCATATAATAACAGTTACCATGCTAGTTTGGATATGGCTCCCTATGAAGCTCTATACGGGAGAAAATGTCGATCACCACTATGTTGGGCCGAAGTGGGGGAGAAAAGTATTCTTGGACCGGAGATTATACAAGAAACTGCCGAGAAAGTCAAGATGATCCAGAATAATCTCAAGAAAGCACAAGACCAACAAACGAACTATGCGGATAAGCGAAGGAGACCTTTAGAATTTGAGGTTGGTGATCATGTGTATTTGAAGGTCACTCCAAGATTGAGGTTGGGAGGGCCATTTAAAACGTGAAAGCTCAGTCCGAGGTATGTGGGACCATATCAGATTATGAGCCGGGTAGGTGAAGTGGCTTATCAGTTGGCATTACCGCCTTCACTATCCGGGCTGCATGACGTGTTCCACGTATCTCAGCTCCGAAAGTTCGTGCCCGATACCTTTCATCCTATTCTCCTGGATACTGTTGAATTAGAACCAGACCTTTCCTATGAACCTCAACCGTACCGTATCTTGGAGCGTGCTAGCAAGTGTCTGCAAAGTAAGGAGATACCTATCGTGAAGGAGATGTGGGATGAGATGCGTCCTGAGGAAGCTACATGGGAGCTTGAGTCAGAGATGCGGGAATCCTATCCTCACTTGTTTTGGTAAGTTTCTGAATTCGAGGACGAATTCTATTTAAGGGGGGAGAATGTAATACCCGATATTATATTTATTCAACCTTTATTCTTACTAATATGTTTAGTATAAAAGAAGATGGATAAATGTGATATATATTGCTACTAATTGGTCTCTTGTGTTAACCAAACCTATTAGTGGCAATAGAAGGGGTATAATGGTACTTTCACTCTTAAATAGAGCTTGGGACATGTTTGGTTGATCATTTCCTTCTTTCCAAAACCAGAATTCTGTTTTAGTAGAGGAAGAAGAAACAAAACGTGGAAAGGGAGAGGAAGAGGAGAAAGTTCCAAACTTGGTCCAAGCTTAATCCTTGCATGCAGCATTTCTGTCCAACCCTTGCTCCTATCATCATCTCCATCTTGCTACAGCTTCATCGTCATCTCCTTCATCTCTAAAGGTGAGTCCCTAGTTAGAGACTATGGGGTTTGCATGTAGGGATTTTTAATTGGGGTTTAGGGTGTGAATTAAATTATGAATCACTGATGCTAAATACGTTTGATTTGCTTTAATCCTTGCATGTTGATGATTCTGAATGTGTATATATGATGCAAATTCGTTGGGACTGTATTGAGGATGCAGGGGATTGATTATTGGACATTTGGGACTAGTTTAGAACTCATGGAATGCAGAAAATTCGATTCTGCTTCAGAGTAACCGGTTACTGGGTTATGGGTAACCGGTTACCCTGTTTAAAATTTGCGTTGCTGGGCATTTTTCTTGCCAGTAACCGGTTACTGGCTTCTGGGTAACCGGTTACCCTGGGCAAAAGTGCAAAAATCAACAACTTTTGGAAATTCATAACTCCCATTTCGTGTATCCGTTTGACGCGTACCATATATCGTTAGAAAGCTAATTAAGTGTACTATCTAGGAAAATTAGCCTTAGTGTCCAAATAATATATTTTGATATATCTAAAACACCTTCAGTTAAGTGCGACACTGATGACATGTGAAGTAAGTGTATTTAGACTCAATTTTCTTCATTATTCTTGATAAGCTGTGTTATGTCATTATGTACTATGCTGGAAATATGAAAACTCCATCGTTTTGGTTAAACGATTGGATTGATTGCTTTGTTTGTGATTTTGACATTATGTCATATTTTCGTATGCTTGAATCGAAGTGGCCGGAAAGCTAGATTGGGACGCTGCTCCGACTATGTAGTCTATGAGCCCTCCCGGACCGTGTAGTCCAATGGAATAACCCGTTAATGTGTTTTGTTCGATATGGTGTGCATCTGAGCTACCGTTGCAGTGTGCTCGTGAGTTTCCGTACGGGGTTTTACTCACTTGGCGTTAACACAATTGTGTGCTCAGTATGGTGGGGTTATGCGGCTATGTAGGCTAATGCATAATGAGGTAACTCACCTCTAGTAAAGTCACGTAGACTAATACTAGGCTTTCACCCGATGGGCTCAGGCGTCAAGGTGGCGGTTTGTACTCGGCGTAACTCACTAGCGTGAAGAAGGTTAACGGAGCAATGACGCCATTTAGGCAAAAGTCATCTCGCGGCCATTTAGGCTTGTGCGAACCTGTTTAACCGTCCTGCAGTGTGCTTGTACAAGTCCCTTGACATATAGGCAGGAGGTTACTCATCGAGGATGCATTTATTCCATAATCTAGCCGAGGTTGTTACACTTCTGGATTCCCCATGTGTGGATGCGGGTTTGCATACTTGTTTGCTATTCGGTGTGTATTTGTTTGAGGCAAGTCCAATGGTGGACGAGTCACCTTGTTTTCTCCGTATTTGTACTGGAAGTGAGAACAACCCCAAATCCATGGTGGATTCGCTCATTATTTGTATGATCCCTATAGATCTGAGCGGACTAATAGGATAGGCGAACTCACTGAGATTTAGTAATCTCATCCCATTCCAATTATTTCTTTTCAGGTGGCTCGAGGCAAGATCGAGGTAAGGGAAAGATGGATATTTCTTTTCGCTCATTTCCTGATGTTTTTCCCGAGGATGTCACTTCTCTTCCTCCTGAAAGGGAAGTGGAATTCTCTATTGACCTGATACCGGGAACGGCTCCTATATCCGTTTCTCCGTATCGGATGGCACCGCTTGAATTAAGAGAATTGAAGGGGCAATTGGAGGAGCTGATGGCTAAACATTTTATGCGACCTAGTGTCTCACCGTGGGGAGCTCCAGTGTTGTTAGTAAAGAAGAAGGATGGTGGGATGAGGCTATGTATTGATTACCGTCGGTTGAATAATGCCACCATCAAGAACAAATACCCTTTGCCAAGGATAAACGACTTGTTAGATCAATTGAAAGGAGCCTGTGTGTTCTCGAAGATTGATTTGCGGTCAGGGTATCACCAAATCCGTGTGAAGAGCTCAGATGTGCCAAAGACTGCATTTAGAACCCGTTATGGTCATTATGAATTCTTGGTAATGCCTTTCGGTGTTACGAATGCTCCAGCTGTTTTCATGGATTATATGAATCGGATATTCCAGCCTTACTTAGATCAATTTGTGGTAGTATTTATTGATGACATTCTTATTTATTCTCGTACTCCACAAGAGCACGAAGAACACCTGAGGATTGTTTTGTCGGTATTGCTTGAAAATCAATTGTTTGCTAAGTTAAGCAAGTGTGAGTTTTGGATGACGGAGGTAAGATTTCTTGGTCATGTCATATCTCAAGGAGGTGTGGCAGTGGACCCGTCAAAAATTGAAGCGGTGATTAATTGGGAGAGACCGAGTAATGTCTCAGAAGTCCGAAGTTTCTTGGGCTTAGCCGGCTACTACAGAAGATTTATAAAAGGGTTTTCTCAATTGGCTTTACCAATGACTAGACTTACCCGAAAGGAGTGTCCTTATGATTGGGATTCGGGGTGTGAACAGAGTTTCATGGGCTTGAAGGAAAGATTGATGACTGCTCTTATTTTAATCGTTCCTGATCCAAATAAGTCCTATAAAGTATTTTGCGATGCTTCTAAGAAAGGATTAGGAGGAGTATTGATGCAAGATGGTCAGGTGGTAGCTTACACATCTCGACAGTTAAAAGTTCACGAAGAGAATTATCCAACGCATGATTTAGAATTGGCTGCAGTTGTTTTTACCCTGAAGGTTTGGCGTCATTACTTGTATGGAGTTCATTTTGAAATGTTCAGTGACCACAAGAGTTTAAAGTACCTATTCGATCAAAAGGAGTTGAATATGTGTCAGAGGCGGTGGATGGAATACTTGAAGGATTATGATTTTGACTTGAAGTATCATCCAGGCAAGGCAAATAAAGTGGCGGATGCTTTGAGTCGGAAGGTGTTAAAGAGGGCCGAATTGATGATGTTAGAGTATGCATTATTGGAAAAATTTCGAGATCTCAACCTTCAATTATTTGGACCCAAAATGGAGTATTGATGGGAAACTTGAATGTTAATTCTATTTTGAGAAATGATATCCAACAAGCACAAGTGTCTTATACTAAGTTACAAGAGGTGTTGGTTCAACCAGGGTTTACTCGAGCTACAGATGGAGTGATTATGTTTAATCAGAGGATTTGTGTTCCGGATGATGTGTTATTGAAAAGAAGGATTTTGGATGAAGCTCACAAGGGTGCTTTCACTATACATCCGGGTTCTTCAAAAATGTATCAAGATTTGAAAGGAGCTTATTGGTGGTCCGGAATGAATAGAGATGTCGCGGTGTACGTATCGGAGTGTGCTGTATGCCAACAAGTAAAGATTGAACATCAAAGACCAGGTGGATTGTTACAACCACTAGAGATTCCAATATGGAAGTGGGATAGTATTTCAATGGATTTTGCGGTTAGTGTACCTCGTACTCAAGGTGGATATGATTTTATTTGGGTGATTGTAGATCGATTGACGAAATCTGCACATTTCTTAGCCGTGAAGACTACTTACAAGGCAAGTCATCTTGCACGGTTATTTGTCGCAGAGATTGTGAAGTTGCACGGTGTACCCTCTAGTATTGTGTCGGATAGAGATCCAAAGTTCACTTCGAGATTTTGGAGAGCTTTTCAACAAGCGATGGGATCTAAATTATGTTTGAGCATGTCGAACCACCCTCAAACGGATGGTCAAACGGAGCGAACGATACAAACCTTGGAAGATATGTTAAGAGCTTGTGTGCTGGAAAGTAGAGGAAATTGGAAGGAGCTTTTACCATTGATTGAGTTTGCATACAATAACAGTTATCACGCGAGTATCGGTATGGCACCTTATGAGGCATTGTATGGGAGAAAATGTAGAACACTGTTGTGTTGGTCAGAAGTTGGTGAAGATAGAATTTTGGGGCCCGAAATTATTCAAGAGACCACGGACAAGATTAGAATGATTCGTGAGAAGGTTAAGCAAGCACAAGATCGTCAGAAGAGTTATGCGGATAACCGTAGGAGGCCTTTGGAGTTTATGGAAGGTGACCATGTATTCTTGAAGGTTACTCCGAGGTTGAGGTTGAAAGGACCGTTTAAGTCGAGGAAGTTAAGTCCGAGATACGTGGGACCGTATGAGATTCTAGAGAGGATTGGTGAAGTAGCTTACCGTTTAGCCTTACCACCTTCTCTATCGGAAATGCATGATGTTTTCCACGTGTCTCAACTGCGGAAGTTTATTCCCGATCCTTTTCAGCCGGTATTACTAGATGCAACTGGGATAGAATCAGACTTGACTTTTGAACCCTTACCGAGCCGCGTCGTGGGAAGAGAGACTAAAGTGTTACGAAACAAGGAGATTCCTCTTGTTAAGGTTCAGTGGGATGTGACACATCCGGGTGATGCTACATGGGAGCTTGAATCGGAAATGCGGGATGCTTACCCTCACCTTTTTAGGTAATTCTTAAATTCGAGGACGAATTTCTATTTAAGGGGGGGAGGATGTAATACCCCGTATTAAATTAAATGCTCTAATGGTATTAGCTGACACTGAGGTTTTATTAATTGGTGCATTAGAGATACTTTTGGACATATGAGTTAGTAGTGCTAACTTAAGATATTTTCTTATATCCTTCACTTTGCTTTTCTTCTTCATTATTCTTCTTCAAAGGCAAAGTTAGAGAGAAGAGTAGAGAGAAGGAAGAGCAAGAGGAGCAAAGAGGAGAAGCTTGGATCTTCATCATTTCTCCGCCGAATCAACTCATCTTCGACATCAACGACTCATAATCGAGGTGGGTTCTAGTTAGAAACTTATAGATTTGATTGTGGATGAGAAATCATAAGTTTGGATATTAGGGTTTCATAGAGAAATCTAGGTTTTGAACAAAAATCATCAATGTCCATGAATAACTGTTGGTAATCCACAAGTGTATCATATATATGTTGTTTTCATGCATTGGTATGATTTAGAGCAAGTTTGGAATGGTTTTGGTCGGTTTAAACCGCGAGTACTGTGTGAGAAACAGAGCTGAGAACTCAGCTCTCGCGCGCTTCGCGGCGCGAACAAGGCTGCGCGGCGCGAACTATGCAGGTTTTTAGAGGTTTTGATTCTGCCATCAATACGCGGCGCGTACAGGGGTTCGCGGCGCGAACACTATGGGAATCCTTGAGAGACTTGCCACTACCAGAGGTTGGCGGCGCGAACATCTGTTAGCGGCGCGAACATTGTTGAAGATTATGAGGGTTGGCTACTGCCAGAGGGTTCGCGGCGCGACCTAGCTGTTGCGCGGCGCGAACTGAAGCTTTCTTAGCCAATTCTTTAGTTTAATGAGATAAATTGTTTCGATCGTAACTTTTGAACCGTAACTCTGTTTTAATCACCGTTCGAAGCAGTAGTAGGCTAGAAGCGTGTACTTTCTAGTAGTGTAGGTTTTGGGAACAAAGGAGAATTATTTAATCGAGAGTCGGGAATTTGCTTGATTACTTGGGTTGGTTTTCGTTCGGAATCATGAGAACGTTATGCTTTTTGTATGATGCTTGTGTACTCTATAATTGTGATAAATTACCATTTGTTTACGGACAATGATAATAATAGTTGGTTGAGTTCTATTGCAGGTGGATTAGTATACCTTTGTTATATATATTTATATCAGAGAGGTTTGAATAACTTCATTGTTATGTGAATAAAGGTTAAGTGAGGAAACTAGGAATTGTTAGGTTATTTAGCTTAACAAAGAAACCTAGGATGAGACATTATATGGAACATACGGGTACTTGAATTTTCTGAGGAAAGGATAACAGGCCTAGTGGTTTGCGTGAGCGATCACCATTGTATGATGTATTAATCGGAACCATTGTATTCTTTATTTCTTTATTTTTCTTTTGAATGCTAACAGGCATTCTTCGTGCAGAGAGGCACTGTGCAGAGAGGCACAAATAATCTTGGCAGGTTTGATTCCCGCTTTTGTGTATGAATGGAACCTACGGGTAGAGACTTGTGATGGTGTACGGGCCATGTGAAGTGACGATTCATGGGGGAAGGCTCATGAATCCGAATCCATTTCGTATATCAAGATTTTCCATAGGATCCATGACTCGTGCCACCTCCTAGACGTAGAAGGGGACGGGAATATAGGGATGCCTTGGTATTGGTTTCCGATTAATAATCATGTGTTGAGTTGTTGAACTCTAAGTATGATTCCATATAATGTTAGCATGAGAACTCAAGGTCTAGTTCCTTTTATGACTTGAGACTTATAGGTTAGAACCTTGTAAAGCCGAGAGGATCCATAGGATAGGGAACTCACTGAGATTTTGTATCTCACCCCATTATATATTGATTTCAGGTACTACAGGTTCCGCGAAGGGTAAGGAGAAAGCAGTTTGATTTCCTTATTCCTTATGCTTATTTTGGATATGGCGAAGCTTCCGTTGTGGATTTTTCTTTTGTGATCATTGTTGATCTAGTTCTTAGTATTTTTTTTGTTTTGAACATCTTGTATGTATTATGCCGTTGATTAGAACCTTGTATTTAGGGCATTAATATGTATAATGTGTTGACTAGGAACTTATAAGTATTATCAGTACCAAATACTTGGATTCATATACAATTATATGCTTTGATGTATGTTTTTATATATGGGTGTTACAGTTGGTATTAGAGCAGGTCGTATCCTCGACCTAGCCATGAGATATTATAAGTGTTTCTTTCTGTCCAAGATGTGTTGTGTTCCCATGAGTTTTGTTATGTTATGACTATGGTATTAAGCCTGATCAACTTAATCCCATTTTGATGACCTCCAGGAACATGGCTGACGGACGCAGGACTCGTGGTCGACCCCCCACACGACCTCCACAGGTGAATCCACCGGATGGCGGTGCGAATGTTCCATGGCCCCAGTTCATGCAACAGATGCAACAGTAGTAGAATAAGTTCATGATGCAGATGATGCAATAGATGAATGGCGGTCATAATGTTCCAGTGGTTGTGCCCGAAGTTGTAGGTGGGACTTATAGGGATTTCATTCGCATGAATCCTCCGGAATTTCATGGTAGATTAGATCCTATAAAGGCGCATGAGTGGGTGGCCAATGTAGAAGGAATCTTTGAGATCGTGCATTGTAGTGAAGAGAACAAGGTGGTGTTTGCTTCTCATTCGCTGAAGGGTCCAGCTATGAGATGGTGGAAGGGTGCTTCTGCTTTGATGACTACTTAGGAAGTACCTAAGGAATGGGAAAATTTCAAGACCACTTTTATGGAGAAATACTTTCCTAGTTCACTGAGGACTAAGAAGGAGTTGGAGTTCCAACAGTTAAGGCAGGAAAATATGTCAGTGGCTACTTATGCTGAGAAGTTTGAAATTTTGGCTGCTTACTCTAGGCAGGCCGCGTATGCTCCTGATGAGGGTTGGAAGGTGGACCAGTTTCTGTTTGGTTTAAGGGCTAATATCTCACATAGTGTGTCCTAGAGGGAGTTCACTACTTATACGGAGTTGTTGCGACAATGTTATGTGGCTGAGACCAGTTTGAAGAAAGTTCAAGCTGAGGAAGATTTGAAGAAGAAGAATCAACATGAGAGGGGAAGGCCAAGCCAACAATTTCGACCTAGGCCACAAGCTTTCAAAGGGAAGCAAGTGCAAGGTTCTCGGTCTAGTGCACCTCCGGTGTGTCGTAGCTGTGGTAAGAATCACCTTGGAAGGTGTAGCTTTGAAGGGGTGAAATGTTTTCATTGTCAGCAAGAAGGGCATATGGCTAGGAATTGTCCTCAGAATAGGAATCAAGTACGAGGAAGGGGTACTGGTAGAGTTTACACCTTGGATGCTAAGAAGACCAAGAGTGATAACTCTTTGATTGCAGGTACGTGTTTCATTAATGGGCATTCTTGTTTTGTGCTATTTGATTGTGGAGCAACACACTCTTTTGTGTCATTGCAATGTATGAAGTGACTTGGGTTGCAAGCTACTCCTTTATTTCCTCCTATGGCGGTTACTACTGCTATTGATGAAATGGTTGAAACACCGTTGGTGTGTGAAAATTGTGTATTATCTGTGGGTGGTAGGAAATTCCAGATTGATCTTGTTTGCTTACCACTTAAGAAGGTAGATGTTGCTTTGGGAATGGATTGGCTTTCTGCTAATTCGGTGTTCATTGGGTGTGAAGAGAAGTTAATCATTATTCCATCTGAAGAAGCTACTCCGAAGGATGTGTTGACTACTATACTAGAAGGTACGGTAGGTATGATTAATTTCTTGTTTGAGAAAGAGAAGTCTGTTCTGTTGGTTCTCACTGAGGAGACGGGTGGCAAGTTAGAGGTTTCGCAAATTGCTGTTTTTGCTCATTTCCTGATGTTTTTCCCGAGGATGTCACTTCTCTTCCTCCTGAAAGGGAAGTGGAATTCTCTATTGACCTGATACCGGGAACGACTCCTATATCCGTTTCTCCGTATCGGATGGCACCGCTTGAATTAAGAGAATTGAAGGGGCAATTGGAGGAGCTGATGGCTAAACATTTTGTGCGACCTAGTGTCTCACCGTGGGGAGCTCCAGTGTTGTTAGTAAAGAAGAAGGATGGTGGGATGAGGCTATGTATTGATTACCGTCGGTTGAATAATGCCACCATCAAGAACAAATACCCTTTGCCAAGGATAAACGACTTGTTAGATCAATTGAAAGGAGCCTGTGTGTTCTCGAAGATTGATTTGCGGTCAGGGTATCACCAAATCCGTGTGAAGAGCTCAGATGTGCCAAAGACTGCATTTAGAACCCGTTATGGTCATTATGAATTCTTGGTAATGCCTTTTGGTGTTACGAATGCTCCAGCTTATTTCATGGATTATATGAATCGGATATTCCAGCCTTACTTAGATCAATTTGTGGTAGTCTTTATTGATGACATTCTTATTTATTCTCGTACTCCACAAGAGCACGAAGAACACCTGAGGATTGTTCTGTCGGTATTGCTTGAAAATCAATTGTTTGCTAAGTTAAGAAAGTGTGAGTTTTGGATGACGGAGGTAAGATTTCTTGGTCATGTCATATCTCAAGGAGGTGTGGCAGTGGACCCGTCAAAAATTGAAGCGGTGATTAATTGGGAGAGACCGAGTAATGTCTCAGAAGTCCGAAGTTTCTTGGGCTTAGCCGGCTACTACAGAAGATTTATAAAAGGGTTTTCTCAATTGGCTTTACCAATGACTAGACTTACCCGAAAGGAGTGTCTTTATGATTGGGATTCGGGGTGTGAACAGAGTTTCATGGGCCTGAAGGAAAGATTGACGACTACTCCTGTTTTAATCGTTCCTGATCCAAATAAGTCCTATGAAGTATTTTGCGATGCTTCTAAGAAAGGATTAGGAGGAGTATTGATGCAAGATGGTCAGGTGGTAGCTTACACATCTCGACAGTTAAAAGTTCACGAAGAGAATTATCCAACGCATGATTTAGAATTGGCTGCGGTTGTTTTTACCCTGAAGGTGTGGCGTCCTTACTTGTATGGAGTTCATTTTGAAATGTTCAGTGACCACAAGAGTTTAAAGTACCTATTCGATCAAAAGGAGTTGAATATGCGTCAGAGGCGGTGGATGGAATACTTGAAGGATTATGATTTTGACTTGAAGTATCATCCAGGCAAGGCAAATTAAGTGGCGGATGCTTTGAGTCGGAAGGTGTTAAAGAGGGCCGAATTGATGATGTTAGAGTATGCATTATTGGAAAAATTTCGAGATCTCAACCTTCAATTTTTTGGACCCAAAATGGAGTATTGATGGGAAACTTGAATGTTAATTCTATTTTGAGAAATGATATCCAACAAGCACAAGTGTCTGATACTAAGTTACAAGAGGTGTTGGTTCAACCAGGGTTTACTCGAGCTACAGATGGAGTGATTATGTTTAATCAGAGGATTTGTGTTCCGGATGATGTGTTATTGAAAAGAAGGATTTTGGATGAAGCTCACAAGGGTGCTTTCACTATACATCCGGGTTCTTCAAAAATGTATCAAGATTTGAAAGGAGCTTATTGGTGGTCCGGAATGAATAGAGATGTCGCGGTGTACGTATCGGAGTGTGCTGTATGCCAACAAGTAAAGATTGAACATCAAAGACCAGGTGGATTGTTACAACCACTAGAGATTCCAATATGGAAGTGGGATAGTATTTCAATGGATTTTGCGGTTAGTTTACCTCGTACTCAAGGTGGATATGATTCTATTTGGGTGATTGTAGATCGGTTGACGAAATATGCACATTTCTTAGCCGTGAAGACTACTTACAAGGCAAGTCATCTTGCACGGTTATTTGTCGCAGAGATTGTGAAGTTGCACGGTGTACCCTCTAGTATTGTGTCGGATAGAGATCCAAAGTTCACTTCGAGATTTTGGAGAGCTTTTCAACAAGCGATGGGATCTAAATTATGTTTGAGCACGTCGAACCACCCTCAAACGGATGGTCAAACGGAGCGAACGATACAAACCTTGGAAGATATGTTAAGAGCTTGTGTGCTTGAAAGTAGAGGAAATTGGAAGGAGCTTTTACCATTGATTAAGTTTGCATACAATAACAGTTATCACGCGAGTATCGGTATGGCACCTTATGAGGCATTGTATGGGAGAAAATGTAGAACACCGTTGTGTTGGTCAGAAGTTGGTGAAGATAGAATTTTGGGGCCCGAAATTATTCAAGAGACCACGGACAAGATTAGAATGATTCGTGAGAAGGTTAAGCAAGCACAAGATCGTCAGAAGAGTTATGCGGATAACCGTAGGAGGCCTTTGGAGTTTATGGAAGGTGACCATGTATTCTTGAAGGTTACTCCGAGGTTGAGGTTGAAAGGACCGTTTAAGTCGAGGAAGTTAAGTCCGAGATACGTAGGACCGTATGAGATTCTAGAGAGGATTGGTGAAGTAGCTTACCGTTTAGCCTAACCACCTTCTCTATCGGAAATGCATGATGTTTTCCACGTGTCTCAACTGCGGAAGTTTATTCCCGATCCTTTTCAGCCGGTATTACCATATGCAATTGGGATAGAATCTGACTTGACTTTTGAACCCTTACCGAGCCGCATCGTGGGAAGAGAGACTAAAGTGTTACGAAATAAGGAGATTCCTCTTGTTAAGGTTCAGTGGGATGTGACACATCCGGGTGATGCTACATGGGAGCTTGAATCGGAAATGCGGGATGCTTACCCTCACCTTTTCAGGTAATTCTTAAATTCGAGGACGAATTTCTATTTAAGGGGGGGAGGATGTAATACCCCGTATTAAATTAAATGCTCTAATGTTATTAGCTGACACTGAGGTTTTATTAATTGGTGCATTAGAGATACTTTTGGACATATGAGTTAGTAATGCTAACTTAAGATATTTTCTTATATCCTTCACTTTGCTTTTCTTCTTCATTATTCTTCTTCAAAGGCAAAGTTAGAGAGAAGGGTAGAGAGAAGGAAGAGCAAGAGAAGCAAAGAGGAGAAGCTTGGATCTTCATCATTTCTCCGCCGAATCAACTCATCTTCGACATCAACGACTCATAATCGAGGTGGGTTCTAGTTAGAAACTTATAGATTTGATTGTGGATGAGAAATCATAAGTTTGGATATTAGGGATTTCATAGAGAAATCTAGGTTTTGAACAAAAATCATCAATGTCCATGAATAACTGTTGGTAATCCACAAGTGTATCATATATATGTTGTTTTCATACATTGGTATGATTTAGAGCAGGTTTGGAATGGTTTTGGCCGGTTTGAACCGTGAGTACTGTGTGAGAAACAGAGCTGAGAACTCAGTTCTCGCGCGCTTCGCGGCGCGAACGAGGCTTCGCGGCGCGAACGAGGCTACGCGGCGCGAACTATGCAGGTTTTTAAAGGTTTTGATTCTGCCATCAGTACGCGGCGCGAACACTATGGGAATCCTTGAGAGACTTGCCACTGCCAGAGGTTGGCGGCGCGAACATCTGTTAGCGGCGCGAACATTGTTGAAGATTATGAGGGTTGGCTACAGCCAGAGGGTTCGCGGCGCGACCTAGCTGTTGCGCGGCGCGAACTGAAGCTTTCTTAGCCAATTCTTTAGTTTAATGAGATAAATTGTTTCGATCGTAACTTTTGAACCGTAACTCTGTTTTAATCACCGTTCGAAGCAGTAGTAGGCTAGAAGCGTGTACTTTCTAGTAGTGTAGGTTTTGGGAACAAAGGAGAATTATTTAATCGAGAGTCGGGAATTTGCTTGATTACTTGGGTTGGTTTTCGTTCGGAATCATGAGAACGTTATGCGTTTTGTATGATGCTTGTGTACTCTATAATTGTGATAAATTACCATTTATTTACGGACAATGATAATAATTGTTGGTTGAGTTCTATTGCAGGTGGATTAGTATACCTTTGTTATATATATTTATATCAGAGAGGTTTGAATAACTTCATTGTTATGTGAATAAAGGTTAAGTGAGGAAACTAGGAATTGTTAGGTTATTTAGCTTAACAAAGAAACCTAGGATGAGACATTATATGGAACATACGGGTACTTGAATTTTCTGAGGAAAGGCTAACAGGCCTAGTGGTTTGGGTGAGCAATCACCATTGTATGATGTATTAATCGGAACCATTGTATTCTTTATTTCTTTATTTTTCTTTTGAATGCTAACAGGCATTCTTCGTGCAGAGAGGCACTGTGCAGAGAGGCACAAATAATCTTGGCAGGTTTGATTCCCGCTTTTGTGTACGAATGGAACCTACGGGTAGATACTTGTGATGGTGTACGGGCCATCTGAAGTGACGATTCATGGGGGAAGGCTCATGAATCCGAATCCATTTTGTATGTCAAGATTTTCCAAAGGATCCATGACTCGTGCCACCTCCTAGATGTAGAAGGGGACGGGAATATAGGGATGCCTTGGTATTGGTTTCCGATTAATAATCATGTGTTCAGTTGTTGAACTCTAAGTATGATTCCCTATAATGTTAGCATGAGAACTCAATGTCTAGTTCCTTTTATGACTTGAGACTTATAGGTTAGAACCTTGTAAAGCCGAGAGGATCCATAGGATAGGGAACTCACTGAGATTTTGTATCTCACCCCATTATATATTGATTTCAGGTACTACAGGTTCCGCGAAGGGTAAGGAGAAAGCAGTTTGATTTCCTTATTCCTTATGCTTATTTTGGATATGGCGAAGCTTCCGTTGTGGATTTTTCTTTTGTGATCATTGTTGATCTAGTTCTTAGTATTTTTTTTGTTTTGAACATCTTGTATGTATTATGCGGTTGATTAGAACCTTGTATTTAGGGCATTAATATGTATAATGTGTTGACTAGGAACTTATAAGTATTATCAGTACCAAATACTTGGATTCATATATAATTATATGCTTTGATGTATGTTTTTATATATGGGTGTTACATGGGGCGTGTCTCACTTGCAGAACATATCGGCGTTCTTGGTATGACAAACACACCTGAGCTACCATTGCAATGTGCTTGTGAGAGTGTTTAGGGCGTGCCTCACTTGCAGAACATACTTGGCGTGATTGGTATGATGGAGTAGTGATGCCACTTAGGCGATATCACCTGGATACTCACCTCTAGTGGTGCCACGTAGGCTACACAACTAGGCTCCTAACCGGATGGGCTTGTACAGTCAATTAGGCGTATTCGCACTTGCGGAAAACATAGTGCGTATGGATGATGACGGGGCCGTGACGCCGTGTAGGCAATGTCACCGCTGTAACTCGTCACAGATAGGATTCCATGTAGGATTTGTCCGCTTCATCTAGCAATGGTCTTGTGCGAGTCTTCTTGACAATAGGTACTTGGTGACTCATCGAGGGTGTGTGTGCAGCCTAAGTAGTTTGGTTGTTACCACTTCTTGATTCCCCATACATGGGTATGGGTTTGCATACTTATTTGTTATACAAATGTGTATTTGTGATATGATGACTCCTATGGTGGACGATTCAAGTGTTTGCTCCATACTTGTACCGGATGTGAGGATAACCCTGAATCAATGGTGGATTCGATTTGTTGATGCATGTACCCTGTAGAATTGAGTGGACCCATAGGATAGGAGGAATCACTGAGATTTAGTAATCTCACCCCAATCAATTTATATTTTTTCAGGTGTAGTTTAGTAGTATTTGGTCAGTAGCAGGTTTGGACTGAAGACTTGGAAGTGGTGATGGCTCGGAGACCTCGTCAGATCTCATCTTCCGCTGTGCAGATCCATTGAAGACACGTGTTTTATTATTCCTAGTAGAATTTCATGGTGTAATCAATATGGATCTTTCTATAACTATAGCTTTTGTATGTACTCAATATCAATTTTTAACGTTTCATGCATAATATACTAGTCAGTTATGTATGGGGTGTTACAACCATAAAAATTTATAATGATATTCTCCTGTACATTTTAAATGAGTTCGTTATACAGTTCAATGATATAGATGTATTTATTAATGAATTTTTCGTCCAAGCTTATCTCTAAAATATTTTTTTTAAATTGACTTGATTAGAGTACATAGAATATTAATAAATTAGATAAATATTTGTGCATTAAAAAACTCGTAAAATATCCAATTTGTGTGAACAAAATTACAAATAATGATTCAATTTTATCTTTTGCAATACATCCATAACAATCTAGGTCAAAGGAGTTTATAAATCCAAAACCTTTTGAAATTTCCCTATATTTCTCCATTTGTCTAAACGGACTGGCAAACATTTTGGATTTATGAACCATGATAACTTACCCAAGAAAACTAATTGTTACTTTTTACCACCAAAACTATATTCATATAAGGAAACAAATTTAATTGTATGATGTGAAATATTTTTTGACAGTTTGTTGGATTCAATGATTTATTTAAGGAAGGTTTGTAGGCATATCTGAACATGTAATCTAATTTTTGATCTTCACTAGTATCATATCAAACTTAATATTATTATTTTAAAATTACAAGTAAATTTTGTAAATACTATTAATCAATTATTTTCATAGGTTACAAAAAAAAAAAATTGAAATAAAAATGCAAATAAAATAAGAAGTGTGTGACGCCTTTAATACAAAATAGTTACTTACTGAATTAATTTCTAAAGACATTCGCCTACGCTTTTTGAATGAGTTTATTATAGAGTCAAGTAATATAGATAATATTATTAACGAGCTTTTCGTGCAAGCTTAGCATACATACTTAATTACTAAATAAGAGGAAGATTTACGTATGAATCAACTATATTAAAAATTACAATTTTGAACAAATTTACAAATTGTGATTCAATTTTATCTTGTGAAAAATATTTAACACAATCTAGGTCAATTTAGTTTATAAATCCAAAACATTTTGAAAGTTCGAACATTTCTTCATTTCTCTATGTGGACTATAAAAGGTTTTGGATTTATGAACCACAATAACCTAGGAAGAGACTTTGTGTATTTTTTACCGCCGCAACTATATTTATATTAGGAAACAAAAGTTCTTCTTTGATGAGAAATATTTCAATAATATTTGTTGGATACGCTAAACTAACTAAATAAGGTTTTTAGTATTATAAGAAACATTTCAGGCATGTTTGTAGGCTAATTTGAATATTTAAGCAATTTTGGTTCCTCACCAATCTCATATGAATTCTTTTGTCCCTATTTTTAAAATAGAAGCAAGTTTTTTCAATACCACAAAACTTTTATTTTGATAGTTTGATAATGATAAAATATAATTTTGAATGGAAATGTAGATATAAGGAATAGGTGATGCTTTTAATTACATAAATATAAATTACCATAAAAATTTATAATTCTATTCACCAGTACATTTTAAATGAGTTCGTTATACAGTTCAACGATATAGATGTATTTATTAACGAATTTTTCGTCCAAGCTTATCTCTAAAAATATTTTTTAAAATTGACTTGATTAGAGTACATAGAATATTAATAAATTAGATAAATATTTGTGCATTAAAAAACTCGTAAAATATCCAATTTGTGAACAAAATTACAAATAATGATTCAATTTTATCTTTTGCAATACATCCATAACAATGTAGGTCAAAGGAGTTTATAAATCCAAAACCTTTTGAAATTTCCCCATATTTCTCCATTTGTCTAAGCGGGCTAGCAAACATTTTGGATTTATGAACCATGATAACCCACCCAAGAAAATTAATTGTTACTTTTTACCACCAAAACTATATTTATATAAGGAAACAAATTTAATTGTATGATGTGAAATATTTTTTGACAGTTTGTTGGATTCATTGATTTATTTAAGGAAGGTTTGTAGGCATATCTGAACATGTAATCTAATTTTGTTTCTTCACTAGTATCATATCAAACTTAATATTATTATTTTAAAATTACAAGTAAATTTTGAAATACTATTAATCAATTATTTTCATCGGTTTCAAATAAAAAGAATTGAAATAAAAATGCAAATAAAATAAGAAGTGTGTGACGCCTTTAATACAAAATTGTTACTAACTGAATTAATTTCTAAAGACTTTCACCTACGCTTTTTGAATGAGTTTATTATAGAGTCAAGTAATATAGATAATATTATTAACGAGCTTTTCGTGCAAGCTTAGCGTACATACAATATTATTAAATAAGAGGAAGATTTACGTATGAATCAACTTTATTAAAAATTACAATTTTGAACAAATTTACAAATTGTGATTCAATTTTATCTTGTGAAAAATATTTAACACAATCTAGGTCAATTTAGTTTATAAATCCAAAACATTTTGAAAGTTCGCACATTTCTTCATTTCTCTATGTGGACTGTAAAAGGTTTGGGATTTATGAACCACAATAACCTAGGAAAAGACTTTGTGTATTTTTTACCGCCGCAACTATATTCATATTAGGAAACAAAACTTCTTCTTGAATGAGAAATATTTCAGGAATATTTGTTGGATACGCTGAAATAACTAAAGAAGGTTTTTAGTATTATAAGAAACATTTCAGGCATGTTTGTAGGTTAATTTGAATATTTAAGCAATTTTGGTTCTTCACCAATCTCATATAAATTCTTTTGTTCCTATTTTTAAAATAGAAGTAAGTTTTTTCAATACCACAAAACTTTTATTTTGATAGTTTGATAATGATAAAATATAATTTGGAATGGAAATGTAGATATAAGGAATAGGTGATGCCTTTAATTACATAAATATAAATTACCATAAAAATTTATAATGATATTCGCCAGTACATTTTAAATGAGTTCATTATACAGTTCAATGATATAGATGTATTTATTAACGAATTTTTCGTCCAAGCTTATCTCTAAAAATATTTTTTAAAATTGACTTGATTAGAGTACATAGAATATTAATAAATTAGATAAATATTTGTGCATTAAAAAACTCGTAAAATATCCAATTTGTGAACAAAATTACAAATATTGATTCAATTTTATCTTTTGCAATACATCCATAACAATCTAAGTCAAAGGAGTTTATAAATCCGAAACCTTTTGAAATTTCCCCATATTTCTCCATTTGTCTAAGCGGACTGCCAAACATTTTGGATTTATGAACCATGATAACCCACCCAAGAAAATTAGTTGTTACTTTTTAGCACCAAAACTATATTTATATAAGGAAACAAATTTAATTGTATGATGTGAAATATTTTTTGACAGTTAGTTGTATTCATTGATTTATTTAAGGAAGGTTTGTAGGCATGTCTAAACATGTAATCTAATTTTGGTTCTTCACTAGTATCATATCAAACTTAATATTATTATTTTAAAATTACAAGTAAATTTTGTAAATACTATTAATCAATTATTTTCATAGGTTACAAATGAAAAAAATTGAAATAAAAATGCAAATAAAATAAGAAGTGCGTGACGCCTTTAATACAAAATTGTTACTAACTGAATTAATTTCTAAAGACATTCAACTACGCTTTTTGAATGAGTTTATTATAGAGTCAAGTAATATAGATAATATTATTAACGAGCTTTTCGTGCAAGCTTAGCGTACATACAATATTACTAAATAAGAGGAAGATTTACATATGAATCAACTTTATTAAAAATTACAATTTTGAACAAATTTACAAATTGTGATTCAATTTTATCTTGAGAAAAATATTTAGCACAATCTAGGTCAATTTAGTTTATAAATCCAAAACATTTTGAAAGTTCGCACATTTCTTCATTTCTCTATGTGGACTGTAAAAGGTTTTGGATTTATGAACCACAATAACCTAGGAAAAGACTTTGTTTATTTTTTACCGCCGCAACTATATTCATATTAGGAAACAAAAGTTCTTCTTGGATGAGAAATATTTCAGGAATATATGTTGGATACGCTGAAATAACTAAAGAAGGTTTTTAGTATTATAAGAAACATTTCAGGCATGTTTGTAGGTTAATTTGAATATTTAAGCAATTTTGGTTCTTCACCAATCTCATATAAATTCTTTTGTTCCTATTTTTAAAATAGAAGTAAGTTTTTTCAATACCACAAAACTTTTATTTTGATAGTTTGATAATGATAAAATATAATTTGGAATGGAAATGTAGATATAAGGAATAGGTGATGCCTTTAATTACATAAATATAAATTACCATAAAAATTTATAATGATATTCGCCAGTACATTTTAAATGAGTTCGTTATACAGTTCAATGATATAGATGTATTTATTAACGAATTTTTCGTCCAAGCTTATCTCTAAAAATATTTTTTAAAATTGACTTGATTAGAGTACATAGAATATTAAAAAATTTGATAAATATTTGTGCATTAAAAAACTCGTAAAATATCCAATTTGTGAACAAAATTACAAATATTGATTCAATTTTATCTTTTGCAATACATCCATAACAATCTAAGTCAAAGGAGTTTATAAATCCGAAACCTTTGGAAATTTCCCCATAATTCTCCATTTCTCTAAGCGGACTGCCAAACATTTTGGATTTATGAATCATGATAACCCACCCAAGAAAATTAGTTGTTACTTTTTAGCACCAAAACTATATTTATATAAGGAAACAAATTTAATTGTATGATGTGAAATATTTTTTGACAGTTAGTTGTATTCATTGATTTATTTAAGGAAGGTTTGTAGGCATGTCTAAACATGTAATCTAATTTTGGTTCTTCACTAGTATCATATCAAACTTAATATTATTATTTTAAAATTACAAGTAAATTTTGTAAATACTATTAATCAATTATTTTCATAGGTTACAAATGAAAAAAATTGAAATAAAAATGCAAATAAAATAAGAAGTGCGTGACGCCTTTAATACAAAATTGTTACTAACTGAATTAATTTCTAAAGACATTCAACTACGCTTTTTGAATGAGTTTATTATAGAGTCAAGTAATATAGATAATATTATTATTGAGCTTTTCGTGCAAGCTTAGCGTACATACAATATTACTAAATAAGAGGAAGATTTACATATGAATCAACTTTATTAAAAATTACAATTTTGAACAAATTTACAAATTGTGATTCAATTTTATCTTGAGAAAAATATTTAACACAATCTAGGTCAATTTAGTTTATAAATCCAAAACATTTTGAAAGTTCGCACATTTCTTCATTTCTCTATGTGGATTGTAAAAGGTTTTGGATTTATGAACCACAATAACCTAGGAAAAGACTTTGTTTATTTTTTACCGCCGCAACTATATTCATATTAGGAAACAAAAGTTCTTCTTGGATGAGAAATATTTCAGGAATATATGTTGGATACGCTGAAATAACTAAAGAAGGTTTTTAGTATTATAAGAAACATTTCAGGCATGTTTGTAGGCTAATTTGAATATTTAAGCAATTTTGGTTCTTCACCAATCTCATATAAATTCTTTTGTTCCTATTTTTAAAATAGAAGTAAGTTTTTTCAATACCACAAAACTTTTATTTTGATAGTTTGATAATGATAAAATATAATTTGGAATGGAAATGTAGATATAAGGAATAGGTGATGCCTTTAATTACATAAATATAAATTACCATAAAAATTTATAAAGATATTCGCCAGTACATTTTAAATGAGTTCGTTATACAGTTCAATAATATAGATGTATTTATTAACGAATTTTTCGTCCAAGCTTATCTCTAAAAATATTTTTTAAAATTTACTTGATTAGAGTACATAGAATGTTAATAAATTAGATAAATATTTGTGCATTAAAAAACTCGTAAAATATCCAATTTGTGAACAAAATTACAAATATTGATTCAATTTTATCTTTTGCAATACATCCATAACAATCTAGGCTAAAAGGAGTTTATAAATCCAAAACCTTTTAAAATTTCCCTATATTTCTTCATTTGTCTAAGCGGAGTGGCAAACGTTTTGGATTTATGAACCATGATAACCCACCCAAGAGAATTAATTGTTACTTTTTACCACCAAAACTATATTTATATAAGAAACAAATTTAATTGTATGATGTGTAATATTTTTTGACAGTTTGTTAGATTCATTGATTTATTTAAGGAAGGTTTGTAGGCATATCTGAACATGTAATCTAATAAGGTTCTTCACTAGTATCATATCAAACTTAATATTATTATTTTAAAATTACAAGTAAATTTTGTAAATACTATTAATCAATTATTTTCATAGGTTACAAATGAAAAAAATTGAAATAAAAATGCAAATAAAATAAGAAGTGCGTGACGCCTTTAATACAAAATTGTTACTTACTGAATTAATTTCTAAAGACATTCGTTGTAACAACTACGTAAAACATATGTCTAGAATAATGTAGTACATAGTTAGAAGATGGTACTGAAACATGCTATACGCCTAAACGGCCAATAGTTATGTATTCGTTACAACACTAGTTAACCAAAATACATAAACATAAAATAGCCAAAAGAACAAAAGACTACAACGAAAGCTTCACGAAACATTCATCACGCCCATCACTACACCGCTTTGCTCTTTCCCTTTTCCTGAGATGAAGCACCTGCAAAATAATAATAATAGAAATGGGGTGAGTGTCGCTACCGCGAAAATTAACAGAGTCGCCACTAACATATTTATCCTGAAAAGGAAGGGAATGCCAGCAAACCACAAAACAAAGCAACGGTCTTACGACCAGAGAAGAGGGTAAGGGAGTCGGTTACGCGAGGGGAAGGTCTTAGCACCCCTCGCGCCCATCGTACTCGATGGTATCCACGCCTGTGTCTAAAACTATGGGTGTGTAACAAATCTACGCTAATCTGGACTAAAATGAATGCATAATGTAGGGAAAATAAAGGATTGTGCTCGCACGGGCCCTACCCCGCTGCCTACGTATCTGTTTTGCAGAATCAGAGCTACCGTAGCTCGGCTAACTAGTTTCTGTTTGTTTTGTGTTTTTTAGGTGAACGAGTTACATTCGCACTCCGCTGCTCGACCTTTGGAGACTTATGCTGGGAATGGAGCGGAAATAACAAGCTCTTAAGAAAAGAAAATCAAAGAGTGTGGTTTGTGTTTTAAAGAATGCATGAGGAAGACCTAAGCTAAGGGGGAAAGCTTGCTACCTAATGTTATCATACAAAGGGTGCATACCTAAGCTAATCTATCAACCTACGAGGGAAAAGGGAAGCAAACAATGAGCACACAAACGAGCATCCACTCGTAAAGCAAACAAAACCAACGGTACTGACCGAATGGTAGAAAAGCGGTCCCGCCATAGCCAAGGGGAGCAGCTCAACCCAAGTCAACCAAGCATTAGACCTCGCGAAAATGATCGGGCCATAGACAAGAGGGCGGACCCCTCTCAGCAACCAAGCCGTCACGGATCGTAAAGGAAAACGGTGTGTGCGTACACCGAGCATCAACGTCGAGCGACGCGAGCTATAGGAAAGGCGGGGGTCCGGCTACATGAACCCTTTTCCTGACATACTCGATAACAAGATCTTGTGCAGGTTCAGAAGCGAGCAACGCGTAGCGTGCGCATACTGAACGGACTCGATGAGACTAGGCGGGGGTTGATTGCTAACCCTTTCCGCGTGCCTTCCATGAGGACTTAACGGAGTGCCATATAGGACTTATTACACCGTGACTCCCTGCCGCAAAGCACAAATATAAACACATCAACAAAAACAGAGCCTCTTTCAAGGGCTTGGCCAGATGCATGTCTAGGTCCTACTTCTCATGTTAAAGGATGATGCGGAAAGCGATAAAGTACATAAAGAAGTAAAAGGGAATAGGAAACGATACCAAACGGATAGCAAATCCGCAATGAGCTAGCACGCGTAAGCAGAGAAGTCCGAAGTAATTCGCGTAAGCTACCATCAAGCACAGCGAGTCAGAAAGCGTCGTCGTGAAAGCCATCATCAAGCAAAGTTACAAGCGACATGTAGCACGCGTCGAGCATAACCACACGAGCAACCTGCAAGAGAACACAAGCCAGACAATACAGGAATATACATCTCAATGAATGAGAGATCAGATGAATCGCATCGGGAATAATTTCGTGTCCCACAAATAAAGTGGAACACAACACAAGTCCAGTCGCAACGGAAGCGAGTTCGTGTCCCACAAATAAAGTGGAACACGAAGCAATCAAATCATAATCGAACCCTCTCAAAGTACCTCGCACATCTCAGCAAACAAATCAGTAATAACAAGGAGACACGCATCCGCCATAGAAAATAATAGAAATTAAATTCTAAGTAAATCCTAAACAAAAATCTAACAAGATTAAATTGTTTTTTATGACATTTTCATCTAAGAGTAATAGAACAAAACTATCTACAAAACATCTAAATTCTAACAAGGAAAAGATATTTGTTTTTATTGTTTCTTTTTATCATGCAAAAGTCTAATCAAACACAATATTTTTTATAGCATTTTCAAAGAATTAAAACTAAAGTATGTAACAAAACAAATAAATTCTAACAAGAGAACATATTACATGTTTTTGATTATTTTTATAAGGCTAAAAATCTAACAAATGTATCATTTTATTATCTAAAAGAAATAGGAAACAAACTAGGAAAGAAATCTAAATTTTAGCACAAAATTGAAGAGAAACAGGGGGTCTATTGAGTGAAAACGGTAGTGCAGCCTGAAGAAACAGGCGCAGGGGTCCAAGGAATGGCCCAAGGTGATTGTTGCAATGATATCTCTACACAAAAAAACTGGTTGGGCTGGGGTGTGAACAGAAATTCGGTACAGGCCCAAAGTATTGAGTCCAATCATATTCATATCATCAATTAATCAGCATTCAAACAATTGATCCAATTCTCCTTAACATCAGATTAATCAAATCAAATCTCATGGTCCATTAATTCAATTAAATCATACTTATGGTTTCAATTAACGTAATTAGACTAATCAAATTATGATTGAACAAAATCAGACTAAAAAAGGATTAGGTTTACCAAGATTATACAGGTTTCACGTTTTTCTCTCTAAAGATACTCAACGGAGGCTGAACCTCCTTCTCCGATCGCCACCGTGAGCACCACAGACCACCGTGAGCACCACAGACCACCGTGTTCCGCTCATCTTCGCCTCTCTCCCAATCTCTCGTCCTCTCTCAAGCCTCACGCCCCTCTCGAATCTCCGCTCTCAGACTCTCCGTCTCACACGCTCGATTCTCACTCTCTCGCTCACATCGTTTATGTGTTTCTTTTTTTGTTGCGATGATAACGAAGGTTTTGCTTCCGATTTGCAGGTTCGATTCGTTGTTGATTCACTATTGTTGTCGGCGATTCGAATACTGAGTTGTGTTGTTGAGCGAATGTTGAACGAAGACTGAAGAGGCTTCGATTGTTGATTACTTGATGCAGTTCTGTTGGAAGGAAGATTGAAGGAGAAGTGGAAATTGCAAGGATGTCGTTGATGCGTATGAAGGTTTCTTGAAGGTTGAAGCGTTGGATGAAGATGAAGGTGAATTCTGATGAAGATGATGAAGGTTTCGATTGTTGCTATGCGGAGAAGATTGTGAGGATTGAATTGAAGAGATGAATCAAGGTTCTGAGATTTTTGTTCGATTGAAGGGAGTGGAGAGGTTCGGTTATGGTGTTGTGGATTGAAGAGTGAAGATGTAGATTGTTGTGAATCTTTTTCGTGAGTTTTTTGTGAATTCAAGGATTGGTGATGAAGAAGATTGGTTACGGTTGAAGATTGGAGAAAAGTTTGTTATGTGTGTTACCGATTCGGTTAGAAGTTTGTTACAGGCTTATTCAGAGCGTGAGAGAGTTCAAAATTGGGAGAGAGTTCGTGAAGGAGATTCAATTCCCTTTGTTACCAGTCCTGAGTTTCTCTTATCTCCCTCTTTTGTTATGACTTTTGTTCTCAGAATTTTTTGTTATTCTCTCTGTGAGTTGTGAACCGTTCTTTTTCTCTGAATCGTGCAATTGGTTTTGAATCGGTTTTTTTTCTGTCATTGGTGCAGGTACTGACTGTGTTCTCTTGGAATCAAGTGCTGTTGTTTTCTTGTTATGATTGAACCGGTCTTTTTTCTTATGCAGCAAGTGGCGGTTTTCTTCCCTTGTCAAAGTTGCAAGTTGCATTTTTTGAAGGGATTTTGGCCTCTTTGTGTTTTACAGATACAGATGCAGTAGTATTTCTGTAATTTTCAAGTTTGACCTGAAACATTGTATATTTGAATTTTTTTGTAATGAATTTTGTATGGGATTGTAATGGGCTTTGTAATATATTCTTGTTCAATGAAATTCGAGAGGGCTTTTTGTAGTGGATATGATGAATTTGAACAATGAACTTGAATGATATTTCTTTTGTATTTTTGAATGAACTTGAAAAATGGTTGTGGACAACTTAAATTCCAATTAATCTTGCATTCCAACAATCCACATGAATCTTCTTTTCAACTTTGGCAAGCTTAAATCCCTATTCAATCGATTAATTTGAACACGTATTTGAATTCATGAGAGTAAGTAAACACTTAAAGGAATTCTTCCGAATCCATCTTCAATTCTCAATAAAATCCAATTTGCATTCTTAATAGAAACCCCAACTTAAATCCTCAAATCACAAGCGACTTGCATTACAAGTGACAAATACATGAACTCATAACCACACCTTAATCACAAAGATCCCGTAAACCATATCTTGAACCATGGCTAACCTTTGCACTGAAATTGTCTTTAAAAACAACAAAAACTCTTTAATTTTTCCTTGATTTTTGAACGACGAAATAAACGCCATCCATAACTTATAGCACAAAGAAAGAGGGCAAATTTTGGGGTGCAACAGTGAGATACTGATCTCAGTGGGTTTCCCTATCTTAGGGTCCACTCGGCTCTACAAGGTTTCGAAACGAAGTTCCTAACAAGTCCTTACCCATACAGTTCTGAAGTACTTTACTATAACCTAGAGAATCAATCTTATTTCCAACATTGTGTCAAGTAACTCATGTGGATTATAGAGAACCATGAGATCGACATTGAATCGCCACTACGATTCAACTCCCCCAATATCCCAGGGCCCGAGTCGTACAACGACATTCACCCGTAATGGGAGGTGACAAAGGAAAGGTGGTGGTCCACATCTCCGGAGTTCATCCCCAAAGAATAGCTCCTGAACTACAGAGCACGACCAATTCCCGAGGCTCAAGCTCGAGAAATAACCTGCATATATGTGGCACAGGAGTATCCTTGGAATCATCTCACAAGGAGTAGCCAACATATATGTGTAACATGCCTCATTCTTAAATCATCAATGACCAATGAACAGTTACTATCCTTCTGTATGTTCTCTAACCCCTCGTCCCATACTTACTACACCAACATATTTTAGGATCTTGGAAGGAGCCGCTTAAACGGAAAAAGGGAAAAAGCGGACAACTTCCAACCATTACTCTTACCTATGCTTCCTAAGGTTCATCTTTCCAAGTCTTTATCTTTATTAATCAAGATACAAGAATATAAACGTGGATTATATAATAATTAAGAGTGTTATATGGTTGTGGAAACTTAGGCATCTTATAGCCCTTTCCTATAGCTTTCCAATGCCTTCGACGACGCCTAATTCCGAGTTACGGAGCTCTAGTTATGGTCAAAACAATAAAAGGAAAATTTGCTGTCAGGCGCAGTCGATTTACACTGTTGTGCAATCGATTGCTTACTGAACAGAATGTCCAGAATGACAATTTTTCACCGTGCAATCAATTTCTTGACCCATGCAATCTATTGCTTACTGAACCAGAAGCAAAAATACCATTTTTCCTGCATTAAATCAGTTCCAAACACATTCTATTCTCATCCCAAGCTAACCCAACATGGAAAGAGCTCAATTATCATGAATTCACAAGTATGATATCATAGTATCCAACATACACACTCATGTTATCAAGGATCAAACAATTTTCATAACTCATATAACATGTAAAAACAACATTCATGATCATCAAGCTCACACCAAGACAAGCAACATTCTCAAAACCCCAAATCCCCATTATCATAAACCCTAACAATTTACCCAAGGCACTATATAGAAACCCACCTTAAGAGGGAAAAGATGAAGGTTGGAGGCTGGTTTGGTGATGAGGATGATGATGTTGCATGCAAGAAACTTGGAACTTTCTTCCTCGCTTCTTCTTCTCTTGTCTGTCCCTCTCTTCCTCTTGTTCTTGATTTCAGAATTACTCTAAGAGTGGAAAAGAACAAAATGGTAAGGGAACCAGTTAGATACTTCAAAATTGGTTTATGTAGTTCACAAGTGAAAGGACTAATATGCCCTACACTTAAAATCTCATAAACTAATCATGTTTAGCTTCACCAATTTATTCTAACACCCTCCTCTAATTACTAATCATCATAATCATTCCTAATTACCAATATTAGTATAATTAGTGTGATTAGAAATCTAGGGATGTTATATTCTTCCCCCTTAAAATAAATTCGTCCTCGAATTTAAAACTTACAAGAACAAGTGAGGGTACGAAGCCCGCATCTCGGATTCTAATTCCCAAGTAGCCTCGTCTGGATTCAAATTCTCCCAATTAACCTTTACCATTGGTATTTCTTTGGTCCGTAACTTCTTACTTGAATACTCCAAGATACAATTTGGATGGGGCTGGAAGGAAAGATCTGCTTCTACTTCAACTCTATCAGGAAGAATAGGATAAAAAAATCGGGAACAAACTTTCTAAGCTGAGATACGTGGAATACATCATGGAGACCAGAAAGAGATGGCGGTAAGGCTAACCGGTAAGCCACTTCTCCAATCCGTTCTATGATTTGGTAAGGTCTTACGAATCTCGGACTTAGCTTCCTTGACTTAAACGGGGTCTTCAGGTTAAGCCGAGGGGTAACTTTTAAAAACACATGATCCCCCTCGTCAAACTCTAAAGGCCTCCTTCGTAAATCTGCATAACTCTTTTGACGGTCCTGTGCCTTCTTCAACTCTATCAGGAAGAATAGAATAAAAAAATCGGGAACAAACTTTCTAAGCTGAGATACGTGGAATACATCAT
Organism: Vicia villosa; assembly: GCF_029867415.1. NCBI lineage: Eukaryota > Viridiplantae > Streptophyta > Magnoliopsida > Fabales > Fabaceae > Vicia > Vicia villosa. Next base: position 110,024 of record NW_026706395.1, on the reverse strand, counting down.
GGAGACCAGAAAGAGATGGCGGTAAGGCTAACCGGTAAGCCACTTCTCCAATCCGTTCTATGATTTGGTAAGGTCTTACGAATCTCGGACTTAGCTTCCTTGACTTAAACAGGGTCTTCAGGTTAAGCCGAGGGGTAACTTTTAAAAACACATGATCCCCCTCGTCAAACTCTAAAGGCCTCCTTCGTAAATCTGCATAACTCTTTTGACGGTCCTGTGCCTTCTTCAACTTATCACAGATTATCCTCACTTTTTCTGTAGTCTCTTGGATAATCTATGGTCCAAGAATACTTTTCTCACCAACTTCTGACCAACATAGAGGTGTTCTACATCTCCTTCCGTATAAGGCATCATAAGGGGCCATCCCTATACTCGCATGATGGGTGTTGTTATAAGCGAATTCAATCAAGGGTAGGTGATCATTCAAATTTCTCCCGCCTTCCAACACACAAGCTCTTAACATATCCTCCAAGGTCTGAATTATCCTTTCGGTCTGACCATCCGTTTGCGGGTGGTTTGATGTGCTCAGTCGTACTTGTGTACCCAGGGAATGTTGGAATGCCTTCCAGAATCTAGAAGCAAATTTTGGGTCTCTATCTGATATCACATTCGAAGGAACACCATGCAAACGTACGATTTCCTCAATGAATAACCGTGCAAGACGGATTGTCTTATACGTGGTTTTGACTGCTAAGAAATGGGCTGTTTTGGTTAATCGGTCTACAATCACCCAGATTGAGTCATAACCGTGAAATGTACGTGGTAATCCCACCACAAAATCCATGGAGATACTATCCCATTTCCAAACAGGGATCTCAAGTGGTTGCAACAATCCCCCTGGCCGTTGGTGCTCTATTTTCACCTGTTGACGCACAATATACCGGGCCACAAACTCGTTAATGTCCTTTTTCATACCAGGCCACCAATAATATCTCTTTAAGTCCTGATACATCTTGGATGATCCTGGATGAACAGTGAATTTGCTTTTGTGAGCCTCCTCGAGTATGTTTGTAACACCCTTCTAAACCCCCGCGGAAAATATAATAATAATAATAATAATAATAATCAGAGTAAACATGAAATACAAGGATGTCACAATTTCTTTAACATAAAATATCATAGTCATTAGTCATGCCACCTGAGGAACCATTTAATATACACAAAATTCATGTTCAGCACAACGGATTATAATTCATAACATTGCATATTCATCATCCATGCAAGTTACTACAATACAATTATAAAACAACAAAGCCAACAGAGTAATTCGTCCCTAAACTAGCGTTCCCCAGTGTTACAATCAGAGCATGACTCGACACGAACTATGGACTAGCCTACGAGCTATCCGTACCCAATCAAGAAGCCGCTACATCCTTAATCTGAAATCATCAAAGTAAGGGTGAGTTTCATTCGAATTAATAAGCATTATGCATTCATAAGCAATAAAATCTCATAGTAATTATCATCCACTCAATCATACATATAATCGGAATCATTACAACAAGCAAGCATCAATTCAACAATATTGGCCATCGGCCCACAACTCATCAATTTCATCAATGATCAAGTTATATTAACAACATCACCTTAATACATCAATCATGTAAACACACCAAGGCATAACACTGGATTTCATCCAATCATGTTATAACCAATGCATATGATTCAACTGACACTATGCATGTGGTACCAAATACATGGGATACACCCATCCAACTGATCTATTTCATCACCGAGATACAGTTTTAACCAGCACAAATTCCACACAATGGGAATTATGCCCACCAATTTGATCCATTTCATCACCGGGATCCATCACCGAAAATGTATGCCAATGAATGCAACATATAACATGCTTACAACATCACCAATCCGATGTAACACATCGTTTCATTATCATCACCAATTCATCACCGATAAGCATGCATAAGTCTAGCATTCATACAAATATATCACACGCATACATTCACCACAATCCACATGTTAATGTTAACAGCATATTAACATTCATAAATCATCAATCATCACCACGATTATAAATCGTTACATTTATCATCATTGCACACAATGTAATAAATTATCAAACAACCAACCACATAATCACAAACATGTATCATCTACGACATGTTATAAACCAACATCACCCAATGAATATCACAATCTCATTACCAATACAAAACATGCATCAATAATCATATATAAGTAAGCACATATACATATACTATATTCCAATTCATCAATAATCAAATCGAGTTTTAAAAATAAAGTCGGCCACTGCCCATTTCATCACTTTATCAAATAAAGCATCTCATTAGCTTCGCAACGCCCAAAACGGCACATAAAACAGATACACGGATCAAAAGTTACGGGTTTTTAAAGATAAAACATTTTTAGAAAAAGTGCTGCAGGAACGGGGTTGTCCCTACGTGGGAACCGGTTCCTGGCAGCTTCAAAGTCACGTCTCTGATTTTTACTATGGGGAACCGGGTTGTCCCTACATGGGAACCGGTTCCCAGCTACCCAGAATCCATATTTCTCTGTTTTTACAAGGGGGAACCGGTTCGTCCCACATGGGAACCGGTTCCTACGTACCTGCACAGCCAGAATCAATATTTTGACAACTTTTACCCTATCCCATAACCCCAATTTCAGGTACATACGAACATAGCACACAATTACCATCAGTTTGCACATCATAACATATTTCAGACAAGTTTTATACAAGTATTAACACATATAACATGAATATCAACAAAATCATGTAATTCATACAATTCATCAAAACCTAACATAAATCCCAAACCCGACACGTACGATTGAACTAGATAACAATCCTAATCAATCATACTACCTACAATCACATAAGGAATACTAACCCGAAGGATCCCCCCTTACCTCAGAGTCGAATCTTCGAAGGTCTTCTTCCCCTTTGGCCCTTCTCACTTTCACGTGTTCTCCTTTTCCAAAATCTGCTTCTACTGCTTCTGCTTCTCTTTTCCCAATTCCTTTATTTTATGAAAAATAAAATAAAATATTATAATGGGCTTGCTTAGTTAACACCCCCTTACTGCTAACCACCACTCTAGGCCCAATGCCAATATTTCATCATTTTCCAAATAATTCCAAATAAAAATACTAAAATTCCAATTATTTAATTTAAATCCAAATTAAATTAATAAACTGAAATTATGGGGTGTTACAACTCTCCCCCACTAAAAGAGTTTTCGTCCTCGAAAACATACTTCAAGTGAAAATCCCAGATAAGAGTACTTCATTTGACTCTCCCATTCTCCGTTAACACCTTCTTAGTCGAGTCTCAGAATTCATCTGACATAACCAACATAAGCATATCTCATGCATTCAATCTCAGTTCTTACGTTGCATTTGACCATCCCCAGGTGTACCACTCGCTATAACTCCAACGGTTACCAACAATGAACTTCGAGGTGCGATCCATACAATACGCTCAATAACTGAATAATACAATTACACAATCCATGGTATGATCATAACTGATCAACACTGTAGTAATGGATTCCATTTATCCACGTACCAACCTTAGGCACACTCTTCCAATTGAGCGATAAAGTAATACTTACACTTACTCAAAGCAAATTCCCGAGTTACTTCATCTATTAAAAACATTCCCACCATCGGAACGAGCACACATCAGTAGTTATAGTTACATAGCTCATCATCCTCAATATACCATTGCTTACAAGATAGCTCAACTGAGTACCACTCTCCACTAAGAATCAAATCAACTTCGTCCTTCATAGAGTATAATCCCTCCTCATATTTAGAAATCTACATAACACCTTCCAACAGCACAAGATTATTATCGCATCATGTAGTATCAACTCTTCGTCTTAACTTCTCCGAATATATACTCGTTAACTACGTACAACCATAATAACATACTCATCATCTCGGCAATTATTCAAAAGGGTTCTAATCCTTTGGCACGACATCCTTACGTCCACGAGATTCCAAATCCAACATATAGATCAACACATATTCTCTATGTAGGATTCCGACATATTAATTCCTCACTGGTCACGAGTAACACTCATCACACCACTCTACATCATACTTTCGCTGTGCGACTACTATTACCCGTCTTAAGTCACCGCCAATACTTTGCACTTTTTCATATTCACTTCTTCATAAGCTTCCGCAAAATGGTGAGTGGTTATTCTCACAGCTTAGCATTCATCACATCTTATACCATTAAGGTAACAAGCAATCTCATACCATCTATATGATCCCGTCTACTATCAACAAGAGATTAAGGGTGATCAAGTCCTCAATTTGTCAATAGATAGCCGACAATCATATTTAAGCATAAACTGTCGTTACTACATAATAGCGTCCTTTATGAGTTTGCACTCAACTCATTAACGTCGTCATAGTCTAATAATTCTCTACGGTGTCCTTCCCCTAGAATATTCTTTCTCAACTCGGTAACATTAGGAACACAAACGCGATTTCCGAACCTCATTACACCATCCCCGTCAACTCTGAATTCAACGTCTTTACCTTGGTAATTCAAGGTCGACTTATCGATCAACTCAACATCAGCTTTCTGACTTTCTCTAATCTCGTCTAGAATACCATTAGTCAGTCTCAGCATCCCCAATCCAACATTAGTAGGAGCACCTTCACATACCAAACTTAATTCTCTGAATTGTTCAATTAAATCCAACTCTTTCACCATCAGCATCGACATTTTTAGAGGCAATCTCGAACCATACAAATAATGTCACTGCAACATCAAAACAAAACCATGGCTGCCAATTCTAAATCGTGAGTCAGATAATTCATTTCATGCGCTTTCAATCGTCCCGACGCATAGTTACTACTTACTGATTTTACATCAATACACTACCCATCAACGACGCATCACAATATACCACAAATGGTTCCAAAGTCCATTTCACTTTTTCTACTGATTTACTCATCACCCAAATCCATCGATACTTAAATCATCTTTATCATCTTATTCATCAACGACACATTCTACTCGACTTCGTTTCAACAATCGTGGTAATAGGCATCCCTATTCAACACTTGTTCATGCTTCCTTAACCGACATCATAATATCTCCTCATAGGACCACTCTATGGTATTTATAACTCTTCCATAAGGTAGAACATAATCTCTCATCTTCGTGGGTTCAAACGACACATTAATCCGACATTCAGAGCTCAAGATACGGACGTTTCCAATCGTTATCCAAATTTGCAACACCGACACCATGCTGCGACATTCTATACAATATCTCCAAACTCTTCAATTGGCACATTTAATTCCTAGAATTGCTTATCAACAAGTCTTTAATTATTCCTTTATTCCGTTTAACTCTGACACTGACATCCCATGCCGCACCAACGAGCAATCTAGTTCTAAGGACAAGTGTAACCGTAACTTCACCTCTTTCTAACATCATCCTGACGCAATTAGATATGTTACAGCTGCTGCAACCGTTTTTATAACAAAGTTCATCTCGTTAGCTTTCCGACGCTTCAAACGGAACTCAAATCGGATGTCCAGAACTCCAGTTATGAATTTCCGAAATTTCATAACGATTCAGCAATCTTCCTGCGATTTGCTTACGGAAATGCTGCTCCAAAGCTCATTCTTTTCACATTAATCTCATTATTAACATCATCTTATCACATCTCTTCGCTTCCAAACTTCTTATAACTTAAACAACACATTTCATCGCTGAAGTTCGATTTCTGCAACATCCTGAAACCAAATTCATGTACGCCATCATCAACCTTCTTATCCTTGAGATCATACTCGTCTCTTTGCATTACTCGCACTTTAAAGCATTCTCAACAACATCGATAACCTCTACCATCATCTCAATTACGTACTAGTAATCCTATTGCATGGTCTACGACAATACTTCCTTTAATCACTGCTTCAACAGCGACCTTTCACATAGGGCTACTCACACAACAACATCACAGTCCATCAGTAGCACTTGAAGCATCACAACTTCGAAATTCCATTTCTCAGAAATAACCATCATCTACTCCGAGACACTCCGACTGAACAACACCCACAGTCTTCAGCCCATGTCACCTTCACTTCAGAAAACAATAACTCCACACTCTTGTACTGCTGCCCTACGCATCACTCTAACATCTTGCATCTGAGACATATCCGAGAAGCATGACTTCTCCCCCACTAGTTTCAATCCCACTTCTGCAGGCGAACAGTTAGAACACACTGAGTATCGACAGTGTTTCACACACATGTCGCATACTGAAAGGAAAAATTAACAACAAGACTCTGGTCACAACGACCGACTATGCTCTGATACCACTATTGTAACACCCTTCTAAACCCCCGCGGAAAATATAATAATAATAATAATAATAATAATAATCAGAGTAAACATGAAATACAAGGATGTCACAATTTCTTTAACATAAAATATCATAGTCATTAGTCATGCCACCTGAGGAACCATTTAATATACACAAAATTCATGTTCAGCACAACGGATTATAATTCATAACATTGCATATTCATCATCCATGCAAGTTACTACAATACAATTATAAAACAACAAAGCCAACAGAGTAATTCGTCCCTAAACTAGCGTTCCCCAGTGTTACAATCAGAGCATGACTCGACACGAACTATGGACTAGCCTACGAGCTATCCGTACCCAATCAAGAAGCCGCTACATCCTTAATCTGAAATCATCAAAGTAAGGGTGAGTTTCATTCGAATTAATAAGCATTATGCAGTCATAAGCAATAAAATCTCATAGTAATTATCATCCACTCAATCATACATATAATCGGAATCATTACAACAAGCAAGCATCAATTCAACAATATTGGCCATCGGCCCACAACTCATCAATTTCATCAATGATCAAGTTATATTAACAACATCACCTTAATACATCAATCATGTAAACACACCAAGGAATAACACTGGATTTCATCCAATCATGTTATAACCAATGCATATGATTCAACTGACACTATGCATGTGGTACCAAATACATGGGATACACCCATCCAACTGATCTATTTCATCACCGAGATACAGTTTTAACCAGCACAAATTCCACACAATGGGAATTATGCCCACCAATTTGATCCATTTCATCACCGGGATCCATCACCGAAAATGTATGCCAATGAATGCAACATATAACATGCTTACAACATCACCAATCCGATGTAACACATCGTTTCATTATCATCACCAATTCATCACCGATAAGCATGCATAAGTCTAGCATTCATACAAATATATCACACGCATACATTCACCACAATCCACATGTTAATGTTAACAGCATATTAACATTCATAAATCATCAATCATCACCACGATTATAAATCGTTACATTTATCATCATTGCACACAATGTAATAAATTATCAAACAACCAACCACATAATCACAAACATGTATCATCTACGACATGTTATAAACCAACATCACCCAATGAATATCACAATCTCATTACCAATACAAAACATGCATCAATAATCATATATAAGTAAGCACATATACATATACTATATTCCAATTCATCAATAATCAAATCGAGTTTTAAAAATAAAGTCGGCCACTGCCCATTTCATCACTTTATCAAATAAAGCATCTCATTAGCTTCGCAACGCCCAAAACGGCACATAAAACAGATACACGGATCAAAAGTTACGGGTTTTTAAAGATAAAACATTTTTAGAAAAAGTGCTGCAGGAACGGGGTTGTCCCTACGTGGGAACCGGTTCCTGGCAGCTTCAAAGTCACGTCTCTGATTTTTACTATGGGGAACCGGGTTGTCCCTACATGGGAACCGGTTCCCAGCTACCCAGAATCCATATTTCTCTGTTTTTACAAGGGGGAACCGGTTCGTCCCACATGGGAACCGGTTCCTACGTACCTGCACAGCCAGAATCAATATTTTGACAACTTTTACCCTATCCCATAACCCCAATTTCAGGTACATACGAACATAGCACACAATTACCATCAGTTTGCACATCATAACATATTTCAGACAAGTTTTATACAAGTATTAACACATATAACATGAATATCAACAAAATCATGTAATTCATACAATTCATCAAAACCTAACATAAATCCCAAACCCGACACGTACGATTGAACTAGATAACAATCCTAATCAATCATACTACCTACAATCACATAAGGAATACTAACCCGAAGGATCCCCCCTTACCTCAGAGTCGAATCTTCGAAGGTCTTCTTCCCCTTTGGCCCTTCTCACTTTCACGTGTTCTCCTTTTTCAAAATCTGCTTCTACTGCTTCTGCTTCTCTTTTCCCAATTCCTTTATTTTATGAAAAATAAAATAAAATATTATAATGGGCTTGCTTAGTTAACACCCCCTTACTGCTAACCACCACTCTAGGCCCAATGCCAATATTTCATCATTTTCCAAATAATTCCAAATAAAAATACTAAAATTCCAATTATTTAATTTAAATCCAAATTAAATTAATAAACTGAAATTATGGGGTGTTACAACTCTCCCCCACTAAAAGAGTTTTCGTCCTCGAAAACATACTTCAAGTGAAAATCCCAGATAAGAGTACTTCATTTGACTCTCCCATTCTCCGTTAACACCTTCTTAGTCGAGTCTCAGAATTCATCTGACATAACCAACATAAGCATATCTCATGCATTCAATCTCAGTTCTTACGTTGCATTTGACCATCCCCAGGTGTACCACTCGCTATAACTCCAACGGTTACCAACAATGAACTTCGAGGTGCGATCCATACAATACGCTCAATAACTGAATAATACAATTACACAATCCATGGTATGATCATAACTGATCAACACTGTAGTAATGGATTCCATTTATCCACGTACCAACCTTAGGCACACTCTTCCAATTGAGCGATAAAGTAATACTTACACTTACTCAAAGCAAATTCCCGAGTTACTTCATCTATTAAAAACATTCCCACCATCGGAACGAGCACACATCAGTAGTTATAGTTACATAGCTCATCATCCTCAATATACCATTGCTTACAAGATAGCTCAACTGAGTACCACTCTCCACTAAGAATCAAATCAACTTCGTCCTTCATAGAGTATAATCCCTCCTCATATTTAGAAATCTACATAACACCTTCCAACAGCACAAGATTATTATCGCATCATGTAGTATCAACTCTTCGTCTTAACTTCTCCGAATATATACTCGTTAACTACGTACAACCATAATAACATACTCATCATCTCGGCAATTATTCAAAAGGGTTCTAATCCTTTGGCACGACATCCTTACGTCCACGAGATTCCAAATCCAACATATAGATCAACACATATTCTCTATGTAGGATTCCGACATATTAATTCCTCACTGGTCACGAGTAACACTCATCACACCACTCTACATCATACTTTCGCTGTGCGACTACTATTACCCGTCTTAAGTCACCGCCAATACTTTGCACTTTTTCATATTCACTTCTTCATAAGCTTCCGCAAAATGGTGAGTGGTTATTCTCACAGCTTAGCATTAATCACATCTTATACCATTAAGGTAACAAGCAATCTCATACCATCTATATGATCCCGTCTACTATCAACAAGAGATTAAGGGTGATCAAGTCCTCAATTTGTCAATAGATAGCCGACAATCATATTTAAGCATAAACTGTCGTTACTACATAATAGCGTCCTTTATGAGTTTGCACTCAACTCATTAACGTCGTCATAGTCTAATAATTCTCTACGGTGTCCTTCCCCTAGAATATTCTTTCTCAACTCGGTAACATTAGGAACACAAACGCGATTTCCGAACCTCATTACACCATCCCCGTCAACTCTGAATTCAACGTCTTTACCTTGGTAATTCAAGGTCGACTTATCGATCAACTCAACATCAGCTTTCTGACTTTCTCTAATCTCGTCTAGAATACCATTAGTCAGTCTCAGCATCCCCAATCCAACATTAGTAGGAGCACCTTCACATACCAAGCTTAATTCTCTGAATTGTTCAATTAAATCCAACTCTTTCACCATCAGCATCGACATTTTTAGAGGCAATCTCGAACCATACAAATAATGTCACTGCAACATCAAAACAAAACCATGGCTACCAATTCTAAATCGTGAGTCAGATAATTCATTTCATGCGCTTTCAATCGTCCCGACGCATAGTTACTACTTACTGATTTTACATCAATACACTACCCATCAACGACGCATCACAATATACCACAAATGGTTCCAAAGTCCATTTCACTTTTTCTACTGATTTACTCATCACCCAAATCCATCGATACTTAAATCATCTTTATCATCTTATTCATCAACGACACATTCTACTCGACTTCGTTTCAACAATCGTGGTAATAGGCATCCCTATTCAACACTTGTTCATGCTTCCTTAACCGACATCATAATATCTCCTCATAGGACCACTCTATGGTATTTATAACTCTTCCATAAGGTAGAACATAATCTCTCATCTTCGTGGGTTCAAACGACACATTAATCCGACATTCAGAGCTCAAGATACGGACGTTTCCAATCGTTATCCAAATTTGCAACACCGACACCATGCTGCGACATTCTATACAATATCTCCAAACTCTTCAATTGGCACATTTAATTCCTAGAATTGCTTATCAACAAGTCTTTAATTATTCCTTTATTCCGTTTAACTCTGACACTGACATCCCATGCCGCACCAACGAGCAATCTAGTTCTAAGGACAAGTGTAACCGTAACTTCACCTCTTTCTAACATCATCCTGACGCAATTAGATATGTTACAGCTGCTGCAACCGTTTTTATAACAAAGTTCATCTCGTTAGCTTTCCGACGCTTCAAACGGAACTCAAATCGGATGTCCAGAACTCCAGTTATGAATTTCCGAAATTTCATAACGATTCAGCAATCTTCCTGCGATTTGCTTACGGAAATGCTGCTCCAAAGCTCATTCTTTTCAAATTAATCTCATTATTAACATCATCTTATCACATCTCTTCGCTTCCAAACTTCTTATAACTTAAACAACACATTTCATCGCTGAAGTTCGATTTCTGCAACATCCTGAAACCAAATTCATGTACGCCATCATCAACCTTCTTATCCTTGAGATCATACTCGTCTCTTTGCATTACTCGCACTTTAAAGCATTCTCAACAACATCGATAACCTCTACCATCATCTCAATTACGTACTAGTAATCCTATTGCATGGTCTACGACAATACTTCCTTTAATCACTGCTTCAACAGCGACCTTTCACATAGGGCTACTCACACAACAACATCACAGTCCATCAGTAGCACTTGAAGCATCACAACTTTGAAATTCCATTTCTCAGAAATAACCATCATCTACTCCGAGACACTCCGACTGAACAACACCCACAGTCTTCAGCCCATGTCACCTTCACTTCAGAAAACAATAACTCCACACTCTTGTACTGCTGCCCTACGCATCACTCTAACATCTTGCATCTGAGACATATCCGAGAAGCATGACTTCTCCCCCACTAGTTTCAATCCCACTTCTGCAGGCGAACAGTTAGAACACACTGAGTATCGACAGTGTTTCACACACATGTCGCATACTGAAAGGAAAAATTAACAACAAGACTCTGGTCACAACGACCGACTATGCTCTGATACCACTATTGTAACACCCTTCTAAACCCCCGCGGAAAATATAATAATAATAATAATAATAATAATAATCAGAGTAAACATGAAATACAAGGATGTCACAATTTCTTTAACATAAAATATCATAGTCATTAGTCATGCCACCTGAGGAACCATTTAATATACACAAAATTCATGTTCAGCACAACGGATTATAATTCATAACATTGCATATTCATCATCCATGCAAGTTACTACAATACAATTATAAAACAACAAAGCCAACAGAGTAATTCGTCCCTAAACTAGCGTTCCCCAGTGTTACAATCAGAGCATGACTCGACACGAACTATGGACTAGCCTACGAGCTATCCGTACCCAATCAAGAAGCCGCTACATCCTTAATCTGAAATCATCAAAGTAAGGGTGAGTTTCATTCGAATTAATAAGCATTATGCAGTCATAAGCAATAAAATCTCATAGTAATTATCATCCACTCAATCATACATATAATCGGAATCATTACAACAAGCAAGCATCAATTCAACAATATTGGCCATCGGCCCACAACTCATCAATTTCATCAATGATCAAGTTATATTAACAACATCACCTTAATACATCAATCATGTAAACACACCAAGGCATAACACTGGATTTCATCCAATCATGTTATAACCAATGCATATGATTCAACTGACACTATGCATGTGGTACCAAATACATGGGATACACCCATCCAACTGATCTATTTCATCACCGAGATACAGTTTTAACCAGCACAAATTCCACACAATGGGAATTATGCCCACCAATTTGATCCATTTCATCACCGGGATCCATCACCGAAAATGTATGCCAATGAATGCAACATATAACATGCTTACAACATCACCAATCCGATGTAACACATCGTTTCATTATCATCACCAATTCATCACCGATAAGCATGCATAAGTCTAGCATTCATACAAATATATCACACGCATACATTCACCACAATCCACATGTTAATGTTAACAGCATATTAACATTCATAAATCATCAATCATCACCACGATTATAAATCGTTACATTTATCATCATTGCACACAATGTAATAAATTATCAAACAACCAACCACATAATCACAAACATGTATCATCTACGACATGTTATAAACCAACATCACCCAATGAATATCACAATCTCATTACCAATACAAAACATGCATCAATAATCATATATAAGTAAGCACATATACATATACTATATTCCAATTCATCAATAATCAAATCGAGTTTTAAAAATAAAGTCGGCCACTGCCCATTTCATCACTTTATCAAATAAAGCATCTCATTAGCTTCGCAACGCCCAAAACGGCACATAAAACAGATACACGGATCAAAAGTTACGGGTTTTTAAAGATAAAACATTTTTAGAAAAAGTGCTGCAGGAACGGGGTTGTCCCTACGTGGGAACCGGTTCCTGGCAGCTTCAAAGTCACGTCTCTGATTTTTACTATGGGGAACCGGGTTGTCCCTACATGGGAACCGGTTCCCAGCTACCCAGAATCCATATTTCTCTGTTTTTACAAGGGGGAACCGGTTCGTCCCACATGGGAACCGGTTCCTACGTACCTGCACAGCCAGAATCAATATTTTGACAACTTTTACCCTATCCCATAACCCCAATTTCAGGTACATACGAACATAGCACACAATTACCATCAGTTTGCACATCATAACATATTTCAGACAAGTTTTATACAAGTATTAACACATATAACATGAATATCAACAAAATCATGTAATTCATACAATTCATCAAAACCTAACATAAATCCCAAACCCGACACGTACGATTGAACTAGATAACAATCCTAATCAATCATACTACCTACAATCACATAAGGAATACTAACCCGAAGGATCCCCCCTTACCTCAGAGTCGAATCTTCGAAGGTCTTCTTCCCCTTTGGCCCTTCTCACTTTCACGTGTTCTCCTTTTCCAAAATCTGCTTCTACTGCTTCTGCTTCTCTTTTCCCAATTCCTTTATTTTATGAAAAATAAAATAAAATATTATAATGGGCTTGCTTAGTTAACACCCCCTTACTGCTAACCACCACTCTAGGCCCAATGCCAATATTTCATCATTTTCCAAATAATTCCAAATAAAAATACTAAAATTCCAATTATTTAATTTAAATCCAAATTAAATTAATAAACTGAAATTATGGGGTGTTACAATGTTCCCTCTCAAGTCTTCATCTTTTGGGACACAAACTCGTTGGTTAAATAGAAGTATCCCGTCTGCAGTTTGAGAGTAATTGGGTCGTCCAAAATTAGATTGTAACTCCTCATCCACAAGTTGACGACTTCGAACTCTATCTCTTAACTCACTAGTGATGTTCATATTACCAAAAGCTACTCCTTCGGGAAGTTCAACAACTTGTAAGTTGAGATCTCAAAACTTTTCCAATAACTCTAATTCCACCACCATAAAATTTGCCACATGCAATTCCTTCCTACTCAATGCGTCTGCTACCTTATTTGCCTTTCTGGGATGGTACTTAAGCTCAAAATCAAAATCTTTCAAATAATCCATCCATCTCCTTTGCCTCATATTCAACTCCTTTTGATCGAAAAGATACCTCAAGCTCTTGGATCACTGAACATTTGAAAGTGGACTCCATATAGGTAATGGCGCCACACTTTAAGTGCAAATACGATAGCCGCTAATTCCAAATAATGAGTAAGGTAGTTTTCTTCATGCGGCCTTAACTGTCGAGATATGAAAGCTACCACTTGCCCATTCTGCATTAGAACTGCTCCAAGTCCTTTCTTTGACGCATCACAAAATACTTCATAAGGAATACTAATGTAATACCCCGTATTGGTCTAAGCATGATTATACATAAATTGTGAAGTGCTAAGGAGAAACTATGAGTTAAGAGAAGTGAGTGGATTAGTTAGAACCTAACCAAATGGCATAGTGGTAAATCTCATTTAGTTGAAGGGCATTTTGGTCATTAGTCTTCAATTGCATGTGGGTCTAAGGCCATGTTTGGTGGAATGTATTACAAATCACACTTTATGAGTGGATTTGAGAGAAACAAAGAAAGAGAAACTTTTATTCATCATCATCTTCCCCATTTTCGTATTCCATGGTGCAGCTCCACTAAATCAGGTATAACTCTCAACTCGTAAGTCCGATCGTAACGATTTAGGTCCCATTGGAAAGCTAACGAATTTCTCTTTGATTTGCACCTATGGTTCGCATTCATAGCTTCTGTTTTGGAGGAGAAAACTGACCTTGAAGTTGTGTCAGTTATGCTGAATGTGTGTTATGGAGAGCTAAGAATTTCTTGCTAATGGAGATGGAAGTTTGAGTAAGATAAGAGTTCAAAGGCTGCATTAACACCATCTAAACCTCTATTAATCCAAGGTGAGTCCTTAGATAGTGGCTTGGGGAATTGCATGTTAGGGTCATAATTGGGGTTAGGGATTTTGTGAGAATAATCCATGAACTTGTGATGATAAAACATGTTATATGATAATTGCTGTTTGTGGAAAAATAAAATATCGCGAATCCGCTAAGCGGACAGGAGCCGCTAAGCGGAAGATGCTGATTGCAGAATTATGTTTCTTACCCCTTGAGTGCAGTTCTGGTTTTCATTCGTAACCGGACTCCTCCCTTATTGTTTATGCGTACCTGTTGGTAGTATGTGACGCTGTTAAGTATTAAATTTCAATACTTCCATTTGAATATGCGGAAATTGTGAATTATGCATAAATCGGATGTGATAGTGTAACTACTATTACATGTTCCTTAATGCTTTATGAATGCAATATGATGGGACATGAAAATGTGGTGATATCCAAATGTTTTGGTTAAACATTCGGATTGCATTGTCTTATGACTTAGCGCTTGCTATGTGTGTATGCTTGAATCAAAGCGGGTCAGGGGATAGGTTGGGATATACCTCTTACTAGGAAGTCAAGGTATTTTCCTGGACCATGGAGTCCGTAGAATAGTCCGATGATGTGATCAAAGGTCGCGCACCTGAGCTACCGTTGCAGTGTGCTCGTGAGTTTCCGTACGGCGTTTTACTCACTTGGCGTTAACACACTTGCGTGCTCGGTATGGTGGGATTATGTGGACACGTAGGCCAATACATTTTCGGTAACTCACCTCTAGTGAAGTCATGTAGACTACTACTAGGCTTTCGCCCGGTGGGCTCATGCGTCAAGATGGCGGTTCGGTACATGGTGTGAACACACGTGCGTGCAGGTAGTTACCGGGACAATGACGTCATTTAGGCTAATGTCATCTCGCGGCCAAATAGGCTTGTGCGAACCCGCTTAACTACTCTTGCAGTGTGCTCGTACGAGTCTCTTGACGATAGGCATGAGTGTACTCATCGAGGGTACGTTCATTCTATAACCTAGTCGAGGCATTAACGTGCTTCGGGATTCCTCATACACGGGTATGGGTTTTGGCATACGTGTTTGTTGTACTATTTGTGTACTTGTGATATGATGACTCCTATGGTGGACGATTCATGTGTTTGCTCCGTACTTGTACCGGATGTGAGGAAAAACCCCGGATCAATGGTGGATTCGGTTTTAATGCATGTACCCTGTAGATCCGAGTGGACCCATAGGATAGGAGGACTCACTGAGATTTAGAAATCTCACCCCAATCAACTTATCTTTTTTTCAGGTACAGTCTAGTAGTGGTTGGTCAGTAACAGGTTTGGACTGAAGACTTGGAAGTGGTGACGCTCGGAGACCTCGTCAGATCTCTTCTTCCGCTGTGCAGATCCATTGAAGACAAATGTTTTGTAATTCTTGTTAGAATTTCATGTTTTATTGTATTATGGATCTTTCTATATCTACAGCTTTTGTATGTACTCAATATCAATTTTAACGTTTCATGCATAATATACTAGTCAATTATGTATGGGGTGTTACAGTTGGTATCAGAGCAGGTCGATTCTCGGCCGAGCCATGAGTTATCACTAGCAAATCCTTTCTTCCTCACATGTGTGTGTTGCTAGCCTGATTTTATTGAAATCTCATTCATTTGTTGAACTTGATCAACTCATCGACTGAGTGTGAGACAGTAGGATTACGGCAGAGCCGTCACGAGGACTCGTAAACTTGTAGTGTCGTGAACCCAAGTAGAAAGGATCGGTTGGGTGGTGGATTGTATATGGAAGCTGGATTTATTGAACGACGTAAGTAGAAGGAATATTGGGGTTGTCAGGATTAAGAGGAGCGTTTGACGCAAAGAAGTAATACCCGAACTACCAAGGTGTGGATTGAGACAGCTAGAACCCCCAGGATTTTGATTGGACGAAGTGCAACTTCTCTAAGTCTGGGTAATAGCAAAGGAAATCTAGACCGGATTGAGTAGGAGCCTTGTAAGTGAGATTCTCCGAAGATGTTGAGCTGGGAATTAGTAGGATTCAGTACTGATGATGCTGCCGGTGTTAAGTATGACGGGTGAGCTGATAGGACAAAATAACCTTTGGAAGTGAGGACACAGAAGTCAGACCTTTCTGATTGCGCTGGTACAGACAGTAATTGGATGGGTGAAGTATTAGATCCTGATTTAACTCGAAGTACCCTAAGCGAGAGTAGTTACCTAGTAAATGTTAGTGGAAGGTACGAGTGTGGTAACCTACGATTGGGCAAGGTTTGAATATCCGGTCGATAGAAGAGGATATGTATTTCTGTTCTTATCATTTTATATTTAAGTTCTAGAACTACGCTAGATGGAATATGAAATGATGTAGAAGCATGAAATGCAGTAACCTAAGTTTTTGTTAGTTGTTGTTCGTCTGACTCCGAGTGAAGCTATAGAACTACGTTTTGCGTTGGGTGTCAAGGCAAGTAATAACTAGCATCTATCTGGAACGTCAGTAGGATGACCGCAATTGTGTCAGTGTTAAGGACCATAGTATTCATATCTGGACTGAATTATCCTTGGGATATCATGCATGTGTGGGACGAGTGGGTACACACACTGTATGGTAATCCGAAGTTGAACTTCAAATCTTCGTGCTTGGCGTTTTGGCTTTCCGAGTAAGTAAACCTTGGTGTGTAGCACTCTTAGGTTTTAGCATCCCGAGGAGTGTAATTTGAAGGACTTGAGGAACGATGAACATGTTGGAGGCCTGTTCAGACACTTGTCGGTTGCAACTATAGGATACGCGTGGGGATCATTATACGCCATTGAGGTAGGTTACCTGGATACATGGCCTCGGAGTTGGACCACCATGTTGGTACTACCAGACGGGTATAACGCCATAGTATCGCTATCGTGCACAAGATGCGTGAGTTGTCCTTTTTCTGACATGTGTGGGACAAAGGTGATCTGAAGCTCAAGGTACAATTCTGATTTGGCACTCGTGAGACGCAGATCCAGACTCTCATAAGGTATGTGGGATAAGGATCCATATGTCGCGCTCGATAGTAGAGGAATATCTAGACAGGCGATGGTGAGATGAATCAAGATCCGATACTACACTTATAGAGACTCTGGGAGATCGGGATCACGTGAGTTAGTGTCAAATTGTGCCTTGTGGACGTTCTTGTTTCGTGAAGTGTTAAGTTTCCAGTTATGTGAGTAGAATGGGACTCATGTGCGGTCATGATATCCTAGTTAGCATAGTAAGTGGCTATCATGTACCATTAGCGACTGGTGATGGAATATGCGAATTGTGCCTTGGAGTAGCTTGAGGTGTGACATTCTTGGAAGAGTGTATGTTGATGTTTTGAGCGAAGGGATGACAATCTTGGTAAGGCATATACATTTTGGTTTGAGAACTACTAAGGAGTCTATAAGAGAGATGTTCGAAGTGCAAAGTGCAATTTCTTGCATCGTGGCTACACTCTGACTGTTAGAAGCACCGCAATGAAGGATGTAGCCGCCGAGGAAGTCAGTTTAGTTCAGAGGTGGAACAGACATTATATGACTCTGTGAATGGAGTGTGGCTATGGGATGATTGTTATATCAGTAAGTCGCACGAGTTATCCGAGGTGATACTACGCTAAGAGAATGAAGATGTATGGTTGGGTAAGAGTTGTGTAGAACTGCTAGAGTTATCATGAATTGCAGTACATTTTCGAAGGGTTTATCATACCGTCTAAGTAACCAGACTTGTTGGAAGGGAAAACATAGCAGTTGCACGCTGTGGAAATCAGTGACAAGGACGAACCTCTAAGTCAGTGAGTATTTAGGGTTTCAATTTCTCCGAGATCGAAACGTGTGCCTAAGTTGTGGTAGATGAACTATATGGAATGGCAGAGTAAGTAGAGACTTGATTTCGGGGAGTACTCAACCTCGAGTTGTAGTTGGCGACAAATGTGCCTGACGTCTGATCATGCGGTGTGTTGCATGAATTTTGAGGAAGGACTGTTGTTATTCGAGGATTGGGTAAAGCTTAGTGAAGTATTAAAACTAAGTGGATTATGGATATAACGCGACTCAGAGGATTTCAAGATGTGTGAATTATTGGAATCAGAGTAGCACAACGGATCGAGGAAGAATCAGATAAGTCTGAGGTAGGAATGAACGGACTATTTGTAGGATTCTATGTTGGGATGAAAGTACCTTCCTAAGGGAAATTGTCGAAGCAGCGTTTCGTTCGTTCTAGTCTCTCAAGGATCACCATAACTCGAGAAGTGTCAATGGACCAGCTTGGGAATACATTTTTGTGGATGGCATATGGTCCGATGTTCGTAGATCATCAGTTGAACTTGTAAGCATCAAGGGTTGGACATAGTATCGTGATCGCCGGAATGCTGGAGGCTAGTGGAGACATTCAGCTGGCACAAGTTCTTTGTAGTTAAGCCTTGTGCACTATGATTGTGCAGGAAGACTCGGGAAATGGTTACAGGTCAGCTATTGAATTTCACCTCTCATCAGTAGAATCTTGTGTGAGGTTGTCGAATGTCAAGGCTATAGTTGCAAGATGCTACGCTATCATGGATTGCGGTGATGAATGATACGTCTAGAACTAAGGCGAGAGTTAAGTAAGGAGATTCAATTGTATAAGTAAGGGGTAAACTTGAGATAACCATCCTAACATTTTGGAAACCAGAAGTTAGGACCAAGATATTTGGCTAACGCCTAATGTCATTGTATGGACTTTGGTAGAGAATAATTTGAAGCGTCGTCATAGAACGGAATATTATGACAAGAATGCTTGGATGGGAAGTAATTCAAGGAGCCTGAGTGAATCAATAAGTGTGTTGGACAAGGGTGAACACAATAGAGTTTGAACAGCAGATATCCAAGTGAGTGGATTACTAGGGTTTCTGAAGTTCTGGGGATTTAGTGCAGAGCAGTGAAGGTCAAGGACCCTGGAAGGATTTTTCCCTAGATATGTCAGGACGAAGTATCTGGATAGACGTGTTGCTTGAGAGTCAAGGTTCTAACCATGCATAGTGGGACGCAGGTGTTTTGGCAGACTATGTTTCTTCGTATGGAATGACCCTCAGACAGAGTAGTGAGATTATCTGAAGAGAAATGTAAGGAACATTTCATCCCCTCGTTGGTATAGATTTGGACACGTTGTTTCCGTGGTGATCAGAAAGAATTGGAGGACGAATTCAATTTAAGGGGGGAGAATGTAATACCCCGTATTGGTCTAAGCATGATTATACATAAATTGTGAAGTGCTAAGGAGAAACTATGAGTTAAGAGAAGTGAGTGGATTAGTTAGAACCTAACCAAATGGCATAGTGGTAAATCTCATTTAGTTGCATGTGGGCCTAAGGCCATGTTTGGTGGAATGTATTACAAATCACACTTTATGAGTGGATTTGAGAGAAACAAAGAAAGAGAAACTTTTATTCATCATCATCTTCCCCATTTTCGTATTCCATGGTGCAGCTCCACTAAATCAGGTATAACTCTCAACTCGTAACTCCGATCGTAACGATTTTGGTCCCATTGGAAAGCTAACGAATTTTTCTTCGATTTGCACCTATGGTTCGCGTTCATAGCTTCTGTTTTGGAGGCTAAAACGGACCTTGAAGTTGTGTCAGTTATGCTGAATGTGTGTTATGGAGAGCTACGAATTTCTTGCTAATGGAGATGGAAGTTTGAGTAAGATAAGAGTTCAACGGCTGCATTAACACCATCTAAACCTCTATTAATCCAAGGTGAGTCCTTAGATAGTGGCTTGGGGAATTGCATTTTAGGTTCGTAATTGGGGTTAGGGATTTTGTGAGAATAATCCATGAACTTGTGATGATAAAACATATTATATGATAATTGTTGTTTGTGGAAAAATAAAATATCGCGAATCCGCTAAGCGGACAGGAGCCGCTAAGCGGAAGATGCTGATTGTAGAATTCTGTTTCTTACCCCTTGAGTGCAGTTCTGGTTTTCATTCGTAACCGGACTCCTCCCTTATTGTTTATGCGTACTTGTTGGTAGTATGTGACGCAGTTAAGTATTAAATTTCAATACTTCCATTTGAATATACGGAAATTGTGAATTATGCATAAATCGGATG
The DNA here is from genome assembly GCF_029867415.1 of Vicia villosa. Classification (NCBI taxonomy): domain Eukaryota; kingdom Viridiplantae; phylum Streptophyta; class Magnoliopsida; order Fabales; family Fabaceae; genus Vicia; species Vicia villosa. Next base: position 88,868 of record NW_026706395.1, on the reverse strand, counting down.
TGATAGTGTAACTACTATTACATGTTCCTTAATGCTTTATGAATGCAATATGATGGGACATGAAAATAAGGTGATATCCAAATGTTTTGGTTAACCATTCGGATTGCATTGTCTTATGACTTAGCGCTTGTTATGTGTGTGTATGCTTGAATCGAAGCGGGCCAGGGGCTAGGTTGGGATATACCTCTTACTATGAAGTCAAGGTATTTTCCTGGACCATGGAGTCCGTAGAATAGTCCGATGATGTGATCAAAGGTCGCGCACCTGAGCTACCGTTGCAGTGTGCTCGTGAGTTTCCGTACGGGGTTTTACTCACTTGGCGTTAACACACTTGCGTGCTCGGTATGGTGGGATTATGTGGCCACGTAGGCCAATACATTTTCGGTAACTCACCTCTAGTGAAGTCATGTAGACTACTACTAGGCTTTCGGCCGGTGGGCTCATGCGTCAAGATGGCGGTTCGGTACTTGGTGTGAACACACGTGCGTGCAGGTAGTTACCGGGAAAATGACGCCATTTAGGCTAATGTCATCTCGCGGACAAATAGGCTTGTGCGAACCCGCTTAACTACTCTTGCAGTGTGCTCGTACGAGTCTCTTGACGATAGGCATGAGTGTACTCATCGAGGGTGCGTTCATTCTATAACCTAGTTGAGGCATTAACGCGCTTCTGGATTCCCCATACACGGGTATGGGTTTTGGCATACGTGTTTGTTGTACTATTTGTGTACTTTTGATATGATGACTCCTATGATGGACGATTCATGTGTTTGCTCCATACTTGTACCGGATGTGAGGAAAAACCCCGGATCAATGGTGGATTCGGTTTTGATGCATGTACCCTGTAGATCCGAGTGGACCCATAGGATAGGAGGACTCACTGAGATTTAGTAATCTCACCCCAATCAACTTATCTTTTTTTCAGGTACAGTCTAGTAGTGGTTGGTCAGTAACAGGTTTGGACTGAAGACTTGGAAGTGGTGACGCTCGGAGACCTCGTCAGATCTCTTCTTCTGCTGTGCATATCCATTGAAGACAAATGTTTTTTGAAATTCTTGTTAGAATTTCATGTTGTATTGTATTATGGATCTTTCTATATCTACAACTTTTGTATGTACTCAATATCAATTTTAATGTTTCATGCATAATATACTAGTCAATTATGTATGGGGTGTTTCAACTAAGGTCTAGAATAACTAAGACAGGGGGTGTAGTCAATCGCTCCTTCAATTCTATAAAGCTCTTTTCGCACCTTTCGTCCCATACAAACTGAGCTTCCTTTCGAGTGAGCCGGGATAAAGGCAAGGCTATTTGAGAAAATCCTTTGATAAATCTCCGATAATATCCTGCTAAACCCAAGAAGCTTATGACTTCTGAAACATTCTTAGGTCTTTCCCAGCTGACCACTGCTTCTACTTTTTATGGATCCATGGACACTACATCTTGTGATATGACATGACCAAGAAACTTAACTTCCGTCATCCAAAATTCGCACTTGCTGAGCTTAGCAAAAAGTTGCTTCTCTTGTAGAACTGATAGAACAATCCTCAAATGATCGGCATGTTCTTGTGGTGTTCGAGAGTAGATAAGAATATCATCAATAAAGATCACCACAAACTGATCAAGATAAGGTTGAAAGATTCGGTTCATGTAATCCATAAATACAGCCGGTGCATTCGTCACTCCGAATGGCATCACGAGGAATTCATAATGGCCATACCGGGTCCTAAATGCGGTTTTTGGAACATCGGAGTTCTTCACCCTAATTTGGTGGTAACCCGACCGTAGGTCAATTTTTGAGAATACACACGCTCCTCTCAATTGATCCAGCAGGTCATCATTTCGAGGCAACGGGTACTTGTTCTTGATGGTTACCTTGTTTAACTGGCGGTAATCAATACATAAGCGCATCCCACCGTCTTTCTTCTTGACCAGCAAAACTGGAGCTCCCCAAGGAGAAACGCTAGGTTTGATGAAGTGTTTGGACAATAACTCTTCTAATTGACTCTTCAACTCCCTAAGTTCAGCTGGTGACATTCTATAAGGAGCAACGGAAACTGGGGCTGTTCCCGATTCCAAGTCGATAGAGAATTCCATTTCTCTCTCAGGAGGTAAGGAAGTGATATCCTCTGGAAAGACTCCCGGAAATTCAAAAACTACTGGAATTTGTGAAACAGACGACTGCTCATCCGAATCCTTAGCTAGAAAAAGAATAAAATTTTTCTCTTGATCATATAAACAGTTGATCATATGAATAGTACCTTCCAAGAGGGTGGTCATTGAATCTTCCGGAGCAGTTTCAACAGCTAGAACTAGAATGGCCCTTTCCTTACAATTAATGAGTACTGAATTGGCGGAAAGCCAATCCATTCCCAACACCACATCCACCCTCTTAAGCGGTAGACAAATCAAATCCACTAAGAAGACTCGACCGTCAACAGTTACGATACAGTCCTCACACTTCTGAGTAGCTTCTACACTACCATCGACTGCTGTGCCAATTACCATTGCAGAAACTAAAGGAACAGTCTCTAACCCGAGACGTTGAACACACTGAGGTGAAATAAAAGAATGTGATGCTCCACAATCAATCAAAATAAGACATTTCTGATTATTCACTAAACACGTTGTAGCAATTAACTCATGGTTCCCCTTTGCCTTCCTTGCATTAAGTGTATACACCCTTCCTGTAGTCCCTCCTTGAAGATTATTGTTTGGGAAGCTCCTAGAAAAATGTCCTTCCTTGTCACATATATAGCACTTCCCCCCTTCGCCAGTCTTACAACTCCCGAAGTGGTTCCGCTTGCAACTTCTACAAAGAGGCGGGTGTGATGGCCTCACATTCTGGTTTTGCTTGCCTTTAGATGGCGATCCCCTTGGTTTTAAGTGCTGACTTGTCCTCCTATACTCGTTCTGACTTGGCTTGTCTTGTTCCTTCTCTAGCTGAATCTTTTTCAGGCTTTGCTCAGCAATATAACATTGTTCAAGTATCTCCGAATAAGTGTTATAACGTTGCTGCCCCATACAATAGTCTATATCCCCTCTGAGTCCAATCTTGAATTGGTTAATCTTCCAACATTCATCTGGGGCATAAAGAGCTAGATTTGAATAGGCTGCCATATCTTCAAACTTTGCCGCAAATTCAGCCATAGCCATAGATCCTTGGCGTAGCATTTGGAACTCTAACTCCTTTTGAGCTCTCATGCTATCTGGAAAGTACTTCTCTAACACGGCGGCCTTAAAGTGGCCCCAAGTCTTGTCAATTCCTAAGGTAGTCATTCTAGCAGAAGCACTTTTCCACCACCGGGCAGCTGGTCCCCGCAACATCTGAGTAGCACAAACCACTTTGTCTTCTTCTGAACACGGAGTTACCTCAAAGATCCTTTCGACACTGGTGAGCCAATCATGAGCTTTGAGAGGGTCAAGGTCACCATGAAACTCGGGAGGATTCATGCGATAAAACTCTCGAAACCCCCTACTCCCATCATTCTGTTGAGGAGGTGGGTGGGCACCCTGCATCTTTTTCATCATCTGAGCCATAAGCTCTTGTTGTTGTTGTTGCATCTGTAGTTGATGTTGTTGTTGCATTTGCATCAACTGTGCCCATTGATTACCACCGACTCCTGCTTCAGGATTCTCATTCTGATTCTGGGCAGCATTAGTCCTCGGCCTTCCCCTCCTCCTTGGTTGCTCAGCCATGAAGTCTCCTGTCACATACATAGACATCGAGTTGATCAGGCTCAATACTAGGTAATATGACAGAATCCATATAACAACAACACACACAAGCGTGGAAAAGATAAACTATTGATGTTTCATGACTGGGTCAAGAATCGACCTGCTCTGATACAAATTGTAACAACTACGCAAAACATATGTCTAGAATAATGTATTACATAGTTAGAAGATGGTACTGAAACATACAATATGCCTAAACGGCCAATAGTTATGTATTCGTTACAACACTAGTTAACCAAAATACATAAACATAAAATAGCCAAAAGAACAAAAGACTATAACGAAAGCTTCACGAAACACCCATCACGCCCATCACTACACCGCTTTGCTCTTTCCCTTATCCTGAGATGAAGCACCTGCAAAATAATAATAATAGGAATGGGGTGAGATACTAATCTCAGTGGGTTTCCCTATCTTAGGGTCCACTCGGCTCTACAAGGTTTCGAAACGAAGTTCCTAGCAAGTCCATACCCATACAGTTCTGAAGTACTTTACTTTAACCTAGAGAATGAATATTATTTCCAACTTTGTGTTAAGTAACTCATGTGGATTATAGAGAACCATGAGATCGACATGGAATCACCTCTACGATTTAACTCCCCCAATATCCCAGGGCCCGAGTCGTACAACGACACTCACCCGTAATGGGAGGTGACAAAGGAAAGGTGATGGTCCACATCTCCGGGAGTTCATCCCCGAAGAATAGCTCTTGAACTACGGAGCACGACCCATTCCCGAGGCTCAAGCTCGAGAAATAACCTGCATATATATGGCACAGGGGTATCCTTGGAATCATCTCACAAGGAGTAGCCAACATATATGTGTAACATGCCTCATTCTCATATCATCAATGACCAATGAACAGTTACTATCCTTCTGTTTGTTCTCTAACACCTCGTCCCATACTTACTACACCAACATATTTAAGGATCTTGGAAGGAGCCGCTTGATCAGTGGTTTTTACACGTTTATTTACCGTTGATTTTAGTCGTCTTTGCTTTATATTGTCAAGTGTTTTACTTCATTCTTCTACATTTTATGCTTTGGTTGTGTATTTTACTGTTTGCAGGCTCAAAGGAATAAATGGAGACAAATCTATGCGAAAAAGTTCAAAAAGGGGAGTTTCGAAGGAAGTGAAAAATCAAGCTACATGAGGTCTGACACGACCACCTGTGTCAGCTGAAACTGGCTGTGTTAGGATGAAACGTGGCCAAGAAAATGCAAAAGAGATGAAAGTCACGGGGCTGACACGGCTCGTGTTAGCAAGTGTGAGATCTGGAAATTTTCAGCATGTTTCTCATCGTGACAGGCGTGTAGTATTTTGATCATAACTAGAGCTTCGTAACTCGGAATGATGCGGTTCTGATGGCAAAATTTTGCTAACGAAAAGGGCTACAACTTTTTTGAAGAACTCAAAGCCAAATTCTGAAGTTAAGGGCTGACACGGGCCGTGTTACCTTACACGGGCACCCGTGTCAGCAGTGCTGGGAGTGATTTCTATAATTTAAGTTCAGAGGGCCGACACGGCCACCCGTGTTGTCTGACACGGGCAGTGTTGGCTAAAACGCTGATTTTGCTGATTTTTTGTGATTTTTTATTAAGTGTGGACCCAAGGGGCATTTTGGGTACTTCCAACCAACCTAAGTGAGTCTGCACTATTTAGAAGAGTTTTAACGATGAATTAGAGGACTTTTTTGGCCAGGAGAAGATACGATTGAAGATTGGAGAAAACAAGGGTTTGGGAGAGAAGAAGGTTTTCATGAACGGAAGCGATTGAAGATCAACTTTCATCTCAATTCTTGTAATGTCTCTATTTTATATTTTGTTTTCTTTTAACAATATGAGTAACTAAACCCTAATGCTAGGGGGTGTCCCTGATTTGATTATGTAATGATTTTGAATTCCTGAGTTCATTAATAGATTTATTTTCTTATTTAATTTAATTGTACAAGGTTTTTATGCTTTCTTTGTCGGACCAACAAGATTGATTTACGGTTAACAACCAGCTGGACAGTGATTGTTAAGGTTTTTGTACGATTAGACTATAGTAGATATCACCTAGGACTAGGGATACCCTATAGTTACCGGTTAACTCTTGATAACATAAAGGCTTGATTTCATCATAATTCTCTAAGGACTTAGGATTTAGGATGAATGTTCAAAGGTTTTTCCGCTAAGGAATTAGGGGAAAATATCCTAAAGGGCTGGTAATTGAATACTATGAACTTGTTGAGGAGATCTAAATCCAAGGTTATTACAGGAACAATCACACACTTTACCCTAGAATAATACTCATATTTGTCAAAAAGCCAATTTACTTTTCTGCTTATTTTGATTATTGTTTAGTCACAATTTGCAAACACAACCCCAACATTAGTTTTTGTTTAATTGAACTACAATTTGCACTCGATATTACTACGCAGTCCTTGAGATCGACATTCAGGGAATTTCTCCGCTATTACTGCAGAGGCAAAATAGTACACTTGCTATTTTTCCGATCAAGTTTTTGGCGCCGTTGCCCGGGACTTCCAAAATATAGAGTTTTGATTTTAGTTCAATTGAAGTTTTGTTGCTCGTCAACTAAAATTTTGTTTTTGTTTTTGTTTATTTGAATTTGTTGTTATCATAAAAAAAAATTAAAAAAAAGAGTCAGATTATTTTTGCTTTATGACTTCTTCTATACTTTGCTACTAACAAATTGTCTGAGTTTTGTAGCTATGTATTGTTTTGATACATTGCCACATGTATCTCCTGCATGTTGGTCGCCTGATTCAGGAGTCACCTTGGAAGAGGCGACTAAATTTTTTAAAGCATATAAGAGAGGTAAGAATCCTTATGAATGAATGTAAGGAAGCTAACTTTTATCCAGATAGGTTTATTTGGAGAAAGTTAGAGTTGGAAGAAGAATATGTGGAACCAGAAGAAAAATGCATAATATCAGATGAAGAGGATGCAGTAAGACTAGAATAATTTGAGGTAAAAAAGAAATATGGGGAAGAAGAAATATGGGGAAGAAGAAATAAGGAAACTTGAAGATGATCGAGTTTTGGATAAAACCACAAATTTAATAATTTGTGAAGATGTGGTCACCCAACAAGAAAATCTTCAACAAGAGAGTATCCCCAAAAACTATTTTTACAACAAGGCAGATGAAAGACAAGAAATTGACAAAGTAGTGGAAGACATTTATGCCTTGTTCAATAAAATCAAGCTAAAATGGATTTGGCAGTGTCATACCCCAAAATTTGCCCATACTATTTCTCCTATTAAAATTCAAAGTCAAGACACCTCATATGGTTTATGATATTTCAGACTATCTCCATGACAAAACTCTGGCTCTAATTCAAAAGATTGATCATTCAATTGCTCAAAAAGTCAACATTCGACTAGTTTGACCTAAAAGTCAACTGTGGTCAAAATACAGTCAAAACTCCTGATTTTTTGTTAATATCCCTATATCGAAGTATCCTTCACCATTTGATCAAGAATTGATCTTGGTTCATCAGGAAAAGATCAGAAATCAATAATGTTAAAAGCTCCTAAATTAGGGTTTTTATAGGAGAAAAATTGACCAGCCATACCTTTCACATGGAGCATCAGAAATTTTCCATCCAAAGCTCAATTTGAAGGAAATTGAATTCTCTACAACTTTGTCTCTCTCATGCCAAGGCTAAAAATGCTTAATTTGGGAGATATGAGCCAAAATATTACAGGTCCTTCTAAAAGATCACAGAAAAGTCATTGTTTCTCAAAGCTCATAACACAAACATGGAAACTGCAATGAAGATGAAACCAAAAGTATTATTTAGAGGACATCTTAAGCTTTCCAAAAAGTCCTAGATCATCTCCATATGACAAAAATTGATTGATTTATGGCTTGCATAAGTTGGGTTATTCTGAGAAATTGCACTTAATACAAAATGGAGAATTTTGGTATCTTGAATTCTTGGGCCTAACTTTTGGACCTCAAACACATCCATGGACCATACCAAGACTTATAAACCTATTTATTTTATTTTTATGATAATTATTTCATTTATTTGAATTTTATTCATTTAAATGTTAAGTAAATTATCTAAAATATAAAATAATTAGATTTTATCAAAAGATTGACTTCCCAATCAAATCCAATCATCCAAACATGATTAATATGGACTAAATTTCGTGCAAAAGGGATAGGAAAGGATTGAAAATAATAAAATCTAAAATTAGCAAGTTTTCACATTATTTTTCAAATCAAAATATTTTCTCTTTAAACATGAGGTCCAAGCCCATCCTTTAAAACCTAATTCTCCTTATAAATATGCAAGCATGTTGCAAGGAAGGGGGGACGAAAAAATTTGGAGAGGGAACTAGGGTTTGCAACTTCAAGAATTTCAAGAAAGTTGGAAAATAGGCATAGGTCACTCCAAGGGTTCTCAAGCAATTCTGATCACTCTATCAATCTCCAAAGGTAAGAAAATTAAGGTTTGAATCCTTAGCCATGCTCGAATGTACATAAAAACTCGCAGGCCATGCTTATCATATTTGCATACATTCTTGAATCGTGTATCTCGCAAGTTAATGTGTTTAAACGAAATCTAACCATATTTGCAATTTCATGATGATGATTAGAGCAGGTTGGAGCCTTGAGACTGAAGCTTTAACGCAAAATCATAAAAACACCATTGCTAGGGCACAATAAAGAAAACCTTTCGTTTTCCATGATAGAGGATGAATCGGTCCAAACGACTTCCATATTTGAATCCAGGGGATGTTTTATGTGGTTCTGGGTCGATTTGATATCCTCATATTGCCATTTTCACGTGTTTCAAATTGCAGGAAATTCGAAGGATTTTCCCGCAAGTAAATCTGCAGGAAAATCATTAATAAATTCCGCAGGTAACATGCATGAAGAAGACGAAGTGCGTGGAGCCTCGGGGTTGGCCAGTCAACAGCCACAGCTTTCCTCTCTACGCGAGGCGCGACCCTATTAGGCAGTCAACCACCCACGAGTCTCTCTCCATCTGCAATTGGTTCATCCAAGAACTCTGGGGCCCACGCTTGACTCTTTTAAAAATTCAAACTAAAGCTTTGTTTGTTTATTTATTAATTGTTTGTGATATTATGAACAGCGAATAAATATGGCAGAGATGGCAAGGCAACGGTTAGGCATCCCTAGGGTCACGAGTTCAATCCCTGGGTGAGACTTATACTTGCTTTTTTTTTAATTCGTTTGTCTCTAACAGATCCAACGCATCTCAGCACCAAGAACGCATCATGCTCTCTCACCTGCCAACCATTGGATGAGCAAATCTTCAGATCCAAGGGCCTTGGATCGCGCCTCCATCATGGACCTTCATGGACTCCACGCACCCAATCAAAGAGCTGAGTTTTTTTTTTTGTTTATTTTATTTATTCCTTTTTTATTTAATTACATAACTTTTTTTTTCTTCATCTCTTTTAATTTTATTTTTTTTCTTTTTTTCTTCTTAAACCACTTTTATTTACTATTAACTCTTTTAAAAAACCAATTAACATATTAATAATTATTTTCTAATTTAATTTTAGAAGTTGGTTAATAATTTAATGAGATTAAAAATTAAATTTTTTTTATATATATATATCTATTTAGGGTAGCAATTTAATTTTGGCTAATTAAATTTATTTTGTGCCTTAAACCATGATTTCTTCATGATCATTAATCACTATTAGGTAGATGTTGTCCATTAACTTAGTATCCTTATAATTATTGGGGACTTTAATGCACTAACATTTTTCTTCTTTCTGCCCAAATGACAGGATAGCACTAGGATTCCCTCCGACTACGAACCATATCTGATCAAAGCTAAGTCCCGATTCAACTTTCTTTATTATTACTTATTTTTCCTTTTCTTTACTTTAATACAATATTATTTTTGCCTTTAAATCTTTTTTAATTATTTATCTTGCCCTGCTGATTCAAAAGAACTTTCATACACTCACCTATGATTTTTCTGTTAATTCTCAGATGATCAGAGTCAATGCTCGAGGCAACCTCCGACTGTCAACCTTCATCAATCGAAGCTAAGTTTCTTTCATTTATTCTTCTTTTCTTTCTTATATTGTTGGTTAGGGTTAACCATACCTGTTCTTGAATTAATAATGCACTCACGTATTTCTGTTTATTCTTCCCTTTTCCAATTTTCAGCTTTAGCCAACCTCCAAAGCTCAAATAGTCGGTAACCCTAAAAACATTAACCTCTTCTATTTTTCTTATTATTATTAATTATGTCAAACCCGCTGGCTTCATCCTCCCTTTCCCCCGCTGGTTTCTTTTTCCCCTTCCCCATTATTGCTTTAATTATGTTGTTTATACTATTGTGTGGTTAGTAATCTTAGGGAGTGCAAGCCTTGAATCAATTTAGAATAACTAATTATAAGATAATATTTTGAATTAATCACGTGATTATTGCACCCACGCACACTTTTTGGTAACCCCTCTTGCTTCCTTGTTGCTTGTTGCCTGTTGCCTTGTGTTTTTTGCAGAATAGACATGTCCCTCGAATACGAGGATACCTCAGCCATGTTGCCTCGATTATGAAAAGATTATAGGTCCCTAATGATGCTGCCTTCGATACACTAATATGATCTCGTCCCTCGAAGTTGCCTACGAAAAGGCTGAGGTACCCTCTGGTTGCCTACGAAAGGCTATTTTGATCCTTCCCTTAGACTACCTGCCTCTCTATGGTATGGGACAGTCTTATGGCGAACGACATTGCGATGACCCTTCAACCTCCAAATGAAAGGCTTCCTTCCCTCTTAGGGCATGGATAGACCCTTTCACGCTGAAAGGCTAAAAGAACTGATTTTCTACATTATTAAGGTAATTGCCCCTAATTGCCTTGCTCTGGCTAAAAACATTTTCATATTCTTTCTCATAAACCTTCAAAATGGCTACGCTCATTTACGAGCTAAAGTCCATATTCACTTCTTCTACATTTCTGAATGAAAAAGAGCAAAGCAATTAAGAGCCCATGGAAAACCATGGATGCAAAGGGTGCCTTACACCTTCCCTTTGCATAATTACCCCCCGAACCCTATTTTTTTATTTAAAAGGTTTTTCCTGTTCTTTTATCCTTTCTGAATATTTGGATAAAATAAAAGTCGGTGGCGACTCTTGCTTACCGTACATTTCTTTAAAGTTAGTTCACCGTATGACAGAACTGGCGACTCTGCTAGGGATTTTTCAATTAAAAAGAGGGGTTACCTTAAAATTTTAGGATTCACTTAAATGTTTTCTATTGTTTGCTTTGTTTGTTTTAAATGAAGGACGAATCCTATTCCCGGATTCAAGAACACTTAAGATTAGGAGTGGCATAGTCATGGCGACCTCTTTCACATATGTGGGAGATGAGGACTCCATAGCATATGCATACCTTTCTTAAATGAGGGGGTATATGTATGTGTCTACGGGTGCGCCGGAGCTCAAAGACCTTTAGTTACCCTTAACCCATCCTGGCCTTTAGGAACGTAGTGGGGGGACTACTCTTGACAAATGTTGAGAACTAGTCGCTACCCGATGCTACAATTCAGATAGGTCCTTTCTCAAAGTATCATTGCATGATGCGGATGTATCATGTCCGAGGGTGCTTTAGAAGGACTGACAATTCTGGATAACTTGTAGAACCCATTGCTGAAATCTCCTTATCCATAGATATACCCTTGGGAAGGACACCTGATTAAACTCCATGCAAGCCGAGCCTAAGGAAATTGTGTGACTTGTGTGACTTATGTGACCTGCGTGACTTATTTGTGTTTGCTACTAACCTTTGTTTCCTTGCAGGTTTGGTTAAAGGACTTGTTTTCCCTTACTATCTCACGTTGTGCCTAATGAACTGCATTCGCATAACATTCATGACATCATGACATCATCAGCATAACATGATTTAACTAACCCTTTCAAGGATCTTAGGGATTTAGGGCACACAATTCCAGGTACTCTTATTAAGGACCGAATTCCTAATCAAGGGGCAAGAGGATTTATTTTCTTCTGGCCACATACCTCCCAATTCAAAGACATAGTACCTATCAAGGGGCAAGAGGATTTATTTTCCTCTAGCCATGTATTTTCAAATTCAGAAGTATCCCGAATCAGAGGCGATGACCCACTCGATATGGTGAGCTTGATTCTTAAAGAAGGACACCTAAAAACGAAAGCCAAGGTTCTTCAGATGAAGCTGTGACTAATTAAATTCCAAATAATGCTAACTAAATTCCTAAAGATCATTGAAAATATTGCATTTGCACTCATAACATCGCATAATAGGTTTCTAACAATAGGTCTCTCATCCTTCCTCGCAGTTTATTTCAACATCATGAATCTCGAACAATCAGTTAAGGATCTCTAAGCTCAAAACACTGAGTTCCAAGCCTTGATTCTGAATTTGTCCAAGTGGAAAGAAGAGCTGAAAGCCATGCTGACTAAAAAGAAGAAGAAGGGTAAGAAGACTCAGGTGAAAAAGCTTAGACCGATCTTGCAACTCAGGGATGCCGAAGCCTCTGAAGACAGTGACGAGGATGAGCAAGATGATGATGCTAGTATTAAAACTGATGCAAAAAGTAACCATGATTCTGAAAAGCCTTCCGAAGAAGAAGATTATTACCATGAGAACGAACATCCTAATGACAAATACAAGGAGTTGGAGGAACGTATGAAAGCCATGGAAATTCAAAAAATACCTGGACTGGATTTTGAAGAGTTGGGACTCATTCCTAGGGTCGTTATTCCTCCAAAATTCAAAACCCCCACCTTTGCTAAGTATGATGGAGTCTCCTGTCCCAAGATGCACTTGAGGTCCTATGTAAGGAAGATCCAGCCTCACACTGCTGATAAGAGGCTCTGGATCCATTTCTTTCAAGAAAGCTTATCTGGAACTCAACTCGAATGGTACTATCAACTGGAGGGTACTAGCATCCGTACTTGGGAATATTTGGTTGTTGCTTTCTACAAGCAATACCAATATAATTCCGATCTCGCACCAACTCACATGCAACTACAAAGCATGTCTATGGGACCTAAGGAAAGTTTCAAGGAGTATGCGCAAAAGTGGAGAGATCTAGCTGGAAGAGTCCCACCTTCCTTGACTGATAGGGAGTTGGTGGACGTGTTCATGGGCACGCTAACTAGGCCGTTCTATAGTCACTTGTTGGGTAGTTCCTCGTCTGGGTTTACTGATCTTATCTTGACTAGGGAACGTGTCGAGAATGGCATCCGAAGTGGTAAGATTCAAGCTACTACATCCTCAGGTGTTACAAAGAAGCATTTCAATGGGAAGTCAGATTCCAATGAGGTGTATGGTCAGAAAAGGAGTAACCATGACCAATCTGTTGGGGCAGTTCTGATCTCCACACCGGCACCTCAAAAAAGTCGTCAAAACAAGCAAGACATGCCTAGGCGTCAGTTCACAAAGATCAATATGTAATTGGCTCAAGCATTACAACACCTATTGAAGTCAGAATTGATCACTTTAAAGGATCCCCCTAAGAATCCTAGTACTTCTTCTCGTAGCTATAATCCCAATGTGAGGTATGCATATCATTCTGATAGTCCTGGTCACGATATGAATAGCTGCTGGACATTGAGAAACAAGATTCAAGATATGATCGATGCTGGGGAAATTGAATTTGATCCTCTTGAGACTCCTAACGTAACTGCTAATGTTGTGGATGGCTAGAAGGAGGGACTTTCAGATCATTAGTTTTACTTTCATTTGCAAATTTCTTTTCTGTTTGTTTAAACATTCGACTTATGGTAGACATTATCTGTTTTAATAATCATCATCAGGGCATTGCATATGTTTGTCTTGAATAAATTATTTCGCTATCACTCATTTTAAATTATGTCTTTACTTTGCATATGTTTTGTGATATTCAACTCCTGCTAAGCTGTAAGCCTTTTAAGGGAGGATGACAAAAACAATACCGCAACCTCATACAGTATGCTTTTGAACGGACTATGCTGATGATGTACAGGCATTGTTTCAATTCCTAAACAGTGGAGATATAAGGATGTTAATCCCTCGTTAACCCCTTTGAGCCTAAGGTGTAGAAGTTTTTCTTACGCCTACAAGCTAAAACCTTTAATAATAACCTGGGGCAGGGTAATTACTCAGTTAATTCAATTATGCTAGTTGTTGTTTACACCAAATAATGATGGATTCCCGCAACCAAGAAGTCAAGCAGTCAATATCCGCCAGAAAGAAAAAGCTATTAAGTCAAAACCTATGTAGGAGACTTATCAAAAAAAACAAAAGCATCCCGCTGACTGTAATCTCGAAACAAGCAGTTCAGGCAAAAGTTAGGGATAAAAAAATCAAAGAAGAGGTCGTTACAAATCCTCGACAAACGAAAACATTTCAAAGAAGGTCATTACAAATCCTCGACAAAAAGAAAGTATTACAAAAGAGGGATGACTGACTGTCCAAATAAACTTCTGGTGCTTCAACCATCATCAAATGTCAATATAATGACTTCGAGCTACGCTAGGACTTAAACGCAAAGTTAATTAAGCATAGGATGGAAGAACATCACGAAGAAGGGGATGGGTATGAATAAATTTTTGAGCTATTATCCTTTGTTTCTTAAACCGTGAACCAAGCCTTGTTACAACCCTTGAAAGTCCTAACTGAAGCATGGTTAGTTCGAAAGCACACTGTCACCAAAAAGGTATCCTGACTCCTTAAGGTTTGCCATAAATGCTAAGTTGATATATTGTGTTTACAAAAATCATGTTTTTATAAACATCACGCTTTTACATCTCATGTTTTAATGTTTTTCAACAAACTCAAGACAGACATATGCATTACATCTCATGAATATATTATTAAACATATCCTGCTACAAAATTTCAAATGTTAGCATCAGAAAGAATCTACACAGAGTACAACTAATGACTAAAAGTTATCCCGACAGACAAAACCACTTCAGAAGCAATGTCTCTTATGTATACAAGGGGCATGACATAGTTTATCCAGTCGATCTGGGGCAATCAAGCCAAGATTCCAAGAATCTCTCAAAGGTGCCAAAACAATCAGGAGCATGCATCCAAGTATATCTGAAGCTACTTCCCAATCAACATGGGACATTTTCCTTGGCCTATGATTACTAGGGGCAAGATGCCCATAGTGCACATCTCATAAAGTCCTCGCGAGGCGAATCTTTCCAAAGTCCCTACTAGCAGGGGCAAATCTCTGAAAGTCTAGTTTGACATCTTGATCAATACTCAGTGGTGTGTCCTAATCAATATAAATCACTGGGGGCAATATGCAAAGCATTCATGCCTTTCCACAAAGCCGATTACACAGGATCATATCCCCCGCAGAGTAATCATTAAGAAGATACCCTCAAATGTTCTTGTCCAACAAAAGACATAGCTCCTCAATAGAGTTCACATATTTGACACCGTCGGTTCCCTGACCTTCTTCTCTTCTCCAAACATGGTTTATTAATATCTGTTATCCCCAGTCATAGTACATCAAATTACTGGTCATCCCCAAGCAAAATTATAAATCCCCAGCTGTGTACCTTCAAGACAAGATCAAACAGCAAAATCACAAGGATGTAGAGATTTAATTTCTCAATCAAGACAACATAAGTCATATTCACATATCATATGTCATAAACATATTCATACATCACGTACATTGCCTCATAATGAATTCATACATAACACGCAAGTTTCTCATTTATTTTGAGAGACTCGTCGCATAATACATGCATCATGACATTACATAAAAAACTAACTTTACCTTTTTCAGGATACAGTAACAAGCAGATGAACAACATCTATGATCTAATTCAGCTACTACGAACGGTACTGACACGATCAACCTTCAAGGATCTAATTCTATCATCACGAACGGTGTAGACACAATCAAAGAACCCCGACAATTGAGTCACGATGATGGAATCACGACAACCGAGTCACGATGATGGAATCACGACAACTGAGTCACAAAAATAGAATCACGACAACAGAGTCACGATAATGGAATCACGACAACTGAGTCACGATAATGGAATCACGACAACTGAGTCACGATAATGGAATCACGACAACTGAGTCACGATAATGGAATCACGACAACTGAGTCACGATGATGGAATCACGACAACTGAGTCACGATAATGGAATCACGACAACTGAGTCACGATAATGGAATCACGACAACTGAGTCACAATAATGGAATCACGACAACTGAGTCACGATAATGGAATCACGACAACTGAGTCACGATGATGGAATCACGACAACTGAGTCACGATAATGGAATCACGACAACTGAGTCACGATAATGGAATCACGACAACTGAGTCACGATAATGGAATCACGACAACTGAGTCACGATGATGGAATCACGACAACTGAGTCATGATAATGGAATCACGACAACTGAGTCGCGATAATAAAATCACGACAACAGAGTCACGATAATGGCATCACGACAATGGAGTCACGATAATGGAATCACGACAACTGAGTCACGATAATGGAATCACCACAACTGAGTCACGATAATGGAATCACGACAATTGAGTCGCGATAATAGAATCAGGACAACAGAGTCACGGTAATGGCATCACGACAATGGAGTCACGACGATTGAGTCACATATCTATTCCCGGTATTTAGTTCAGGAACGATCATGACAATAGAGTCACTACAATTAATTCACTTCACACTCCCAACATCCAGATGGCATCTGTAAGCCCATCTCCAATAAACTTTCTGTCAACACCTGAGGGCATCTTCAAGCCCATCTCCAACAAAAGTCCCTACTTCAGCTAGGGCAAATTCCTGGGGATTCTAGTGTTCAACCCACTTCTATCTTCAGATCCCGACAGGCACACATGCCAGTCTACATCTTCAGATATAAGAAAATTGAACAGGGGCAGCTGTCATACCCCAAAATTTGCCCATACTATTTCTCCTATTCAAATTCAAAGTCAAGACACCTCATATGGTTTATGATATTTCAGACTATCTCCATGACAAAACTCAGGCTCTAATTCAAAAGATTGATCATTCAATTGCTCAGAAAGTCAACAGTCGACTAGTTTGACCTAAAAGTCAACTGTGGTCAAAATATAGTCAAAACTCCTTATTTTTTGTTAACATCCCTATATTGAAGTATCCTTCACCTTTTGATCAAGAATTGATCATGGTTCATCAGGGAAAGATCAGAAATCAACAATGTCAAAAGCTCCTAAATTAGGGTTTTTATAGGAGAAAGTCAATTGAACTTTGACCATCCATAACTTTCACATGGAGCATCAGAAATTTTCCATCCAAAGCTCAATTTGAAGGAAATTGAATTCTCTACAACTTTGTCTCTTACATGCCAAGGCTAAAAATGCTTAATTTGGGAGATATGAGCCAAAACATTACAGGTCCTTCTAAAAGATCGCAGAAAAGTCATTGTTTCTCAAAGCTCATAACACAAACATGGAAACTGCAATGAAGATGAAACCAAAAGTATTATTTAGAGCACATCTTGAGCTTTCCAAAAAGTCCTAGATCATCTCCATATGACAAAAATTGATTGATTTATGGCTTGCATAAGTTGGACTATTCTGAGAAATTGCACTTAATACAAAATGGAGAATTTTGGTATCTTGAATTCTTGGGCCTAACTTTTGGACCTCAAACACATCCATGGACCATACCAAGACTTGTAAACCTATTTATTTTATTTTTATGATAATTATCATTTATTTGAATTTTATTCATTTAAATGTTAAGTAAATTATCTAAAATATAAAATAATTAGATTTTATCAAAAGATGGACTTCCCAATCAAATCCAATCATCCAAACATGATTAATATAGACTAAATTTCGTGCAAAAGGGATAGGAAAAGATTCAAAATAATAAAATCTAAAATTAGCAAGTTTTCACATTATTTTTCAAATCAAAATATTTTCTCTTTAAACATGAGGTCCAAGCCCATCCTTTAAAACCTAATTCTCCTTATAAATATGCAAGCATGTTGCAAGGAAGGGGGACGAAAAAATTTGGAGAGGGCACTAGGGTTTGCAACTTCAAGAATTTCAAGAAAGTTGGAAAATTAGCATAGGTCACTCCAAGGGTTCTCAAGCAATTCTGATCACTCTATCAATCTCCAAAGGTAAGAAAATTAAGGTTTGAATCCTTAGCCATGCTTGAATGTACATAAAAACTCGCAGGCCATGCTTATCATATTTGCATACATTCTTGAATCGTGTATCTCGCAAGTTAATGTGTTTAAACGAAATCTAATCATATTTGCAAGTTCATGATGATGATTAGAGCAGGTTGGAGCCATGAGACTGAAGCTTTAACGCAAAATCATAAAAACACCATTGTTAGGGCACAATAAAGAAAACCTTTCGTTTTCCATGATAGAGGATGAATTGGTCCAAATGACTTCCATATTTGAATCCAGGGGATGTTTTTATGTGGTTCTGGGTCGATTTGATATCCTCATATTGCCATTTTTCACGTGTTTCAAATTGCAGGAAATTCGAAGGATATTCCCGCAAGTAAATCTGCAGGAAAATCCTTAATAAATTCCGCAGTTAACATGCATGAAGAAGACGAAGTGAATGGAGCCTCGGGGTTGGCCAGTCAACAGTCACAACTTTCCCCTCTACGCGTGGCGTGACCCTATTAGGCAGTCAACCACCCACGAGTCTCTCTCCATCTGCAATTGGTTCATCCAAGAACTCTGGGGCCTGTTGAAAGAGTATTGTGGTGTACTTTTCGTTTATATCGTATCCACAGGGATTATTGCGATATCACCGCCGTTCTATAGCCTATTTTGTCTTGAGTTAATATTACTTTAGTTTTAGGTTTGCAAAAGATCATTCAATTCTTTTAGTAGCAAAGAGTAAATTAATGAAAGTTCTAAGTTAAAGAATATGTATCAAGATTCGATTTCATCGACCTAAATTTGTATGTTTCCTTATAAATAGATGCTTATGAACTTGCTAACGATCAATATAATTACGTATCGACACCTATATCGTCCGTGTCCGCAACGATATAGTTAGATTTACCGTATTGTTTAACCGACGATTTCTCCACCGTTTAAACAATACAAATAACGTTTTAAGAACCGATACTCAGTAAACATCAAACTCTAAATCCATGTCTGCAACTTATAGTTTGAAAGATGATTAGTTAGGTCTAGATACAAACATTGATGTCTCAAACATTTATACCAAAGGAAAAGCTTTAATAAACAAACTAAACCATCTATATTGATCATCACTTGTTCATACACATATATTCACAAGAAAAACATACAAAAGGCTAGGAAGATTACATCTTATCTTGATACAAAAGTGATTTAGCTATCCATGAGAATGGTGGCTTGCACAAGAAGGTAAGGATGAAGATCAACAAGCATCAAATGGCGATTAATCGACGATCAAGGCTTCCAATCTTCAACTCTATATTTGCTACAGTGTATATTGCTCTTGTTTCTCTCTAAAATATCTCCAACTTTTTTCTAAAATGATCTGGCCCATAAACAAATAAACAAAGTTTCGCAGACCGCGCTTAGCGCGGTGCAGCCCGCTAAGCGCGCTATCAATAATTGCTCAAACCGCCCAACCGCGCTAAGCGGGCTCCAGACCTCGCTTAGCGCGGAACTCTCTGCCAGAACTTCCTTCTTTTCTTCAAAAGCGCGCTTAGCGGGCTCAACCTCGCTTAGCGCGCTACCTCTTTTCAGCAATCCTTGGCTTTGGTCTTGGAACATCTTCAAGTGCTTTTTCCATGGTCCCAGCTTCCAATTATCTATAAAAACTACAAAATCCAACATAGATTGCAAAGATAAGAACTATTCAACAATAATATAAATATAAGAATAAATATATACCAAATGACAATAAAATACTACTATTAACCACAAAAAGACTTGAGAGTTACCAAAAATTACCTAAGATATTTACACAAATTGGTAACTAACAACTCTCCCCAACTAAACCTTTGTTTGTCCTCAAACGAAAACAAACACAAAAACAATCAACAAGCAAAACCAAGAGAGCACAAGCTAAGACAAGAACAAATGGGTGGTTCAAATTCCATAAGCACACAAGCAACATCTCACCCTTGCTCAAATAATACCATGCTTGAGATACTACTACTAAATACACAATTGATGTAAACAGCTCCTAAAACAAAATAAGTTCAAAATTGAATCACAACCTACACACTTCTCTAGTAAGAGACAAAATTGAGGACCTAACACTCACACAACAATGTCGCCAACATCCAGAATTAATTATGCAATCATCTACACAACATTTATATAAAAAGCGTAGAAGCAAGAATCACAAAGACTTAAGGGTTGAAACTTGGGTTGGTTAACAAGGAAGTGTCATTTCTCAAGGCCATTGAAACAAAAGGGGTCAATTCCTAAGAGAGCATTCAAATCATGATTAAATCCACACATCCTTATCAACCGATCACACAATTTTATTGCTCAAGAGTTCATCTTTTTATTTTAAAAGAACTAGCTATATACAAAGCTCTTCTCTTTTCCTTTTTCTTTTTCTTTTTTCTTTTTCTTTTCTCTTTTTCTTTTTCTCTCTTGAGCAATTATTTATTTTCTTCTACACACCAATACAACCAAGATCAAAATTTTATTCTCCCCAACTTGAATATTACCACCACATAATCACGAATGCTCCCTATTCTAAGGCGAAAAGGAATCAATCCTAACCACATTTCATGGTACTTTTCAAGGTTCAAAGAAAGTCATCAAGATTCAAATCAAAAATCGGCAATTATAAGGCATGACATGATACCGATTGAATCTTGGCAAAATGGCTCAAAGTGGTTAGCAAATACTCACACACTCACCGGGTAGGTTATATTTGGAAGAGAAGTTATACTCGTAATGCGAAACAAATTGCTTTGATCACTTTCATGCTTTACACAATTAAAATAAAAAACGCAAGATTAAACATAATAAACACGAGTTAAACGCACATTGTTGGTAACCACAAAATAATATATATATGTACAATGGAAAGGCACCTCACACTAGTTTTAGAACTAAAATGATTCATTATTGAACTATATTTGTTAAAGAAAATATGACATCTCAATTGTACAGTTACAAGCATCTCATTCATGGTATATTTAAAGGAACGGTAGAAATGTACCTTGCACGTACTAATTTCACACTATATCATCACCGCCCCAATTGGTTGTAAAAGCTTGCTTCATCAAAGGAAGCACTTTCACAAGAACAACAACAAAAATTTAAAAACACAATTGCATATGTATATAGAAATAAAAGCAATTAAACTAAAAACTTAATAAATTAAAAACAAACACCAACAGGTGTCAAAATATCCAAAAAGGCATAGCAATGCCTAAGGTTCAAAATACCTCATCCTATAAAAGGACGGAACAAAAACTACAAAGCTTAAGTCAAAAATAAAAAAAACTACTAACTAAACATACTAAGTATCAACTAGAAAGAACTACTCATCCTCATCATCATCTTCCACATTCTCATTCTCGCCACCATCTCCCTCCTCCTCAGGAAATGGACTGACCTCAGGCCAATTAGCATAATCCACCAAATCTTGGCGAGAACTCCACGGATGAGCCACATGGGGCTCCATCATCTGCAACCTCAGCTGAGACATAGCGTCATGCATAAACATGAATGCTCTCTGATGTGCCATATGAAATGCCAAGTTCTCCTCTCTATCAGGATCACTACGGCGGCGAGCAGGGCGAGCAGCAGCAACAGGAACAGTAGTTAACCTGGACAAACAATAACGCTCAATAAAAGTATCATCAATAAAAGTGTCAATGGACATAAGCCCCTCAGAAGGAATCTGCACTCTAGCTTTCCTGCACAGATTCATGATCAAACCCGGGAATATCAACTTGCAGGGAGCACGATCACCATGGCGAGTTCCACTCAAAGCAACCCTCTTCAGCTCATTCGCAATAATGCGAGTAATATCAATCGGCTCATGCTCAATCATACGAGCAACCAAAGCAGCAGACTCAGCAGGTAAAGAAGAAGTGTGACTCCTAGGCCTCAAATTATGAAGGACCACAGACATGAGAATCTGAGCATTAGTAGACAACGACTTCCTAGAGAATTTCTGGGGCTGCTGTGAAGGATTAAGATCATAAGATTGCCCAACCGAACACAAGACCTCCCTCAGATGCTCCCAATCGAAATTACCCCTTGCTAATTGCACATGATACCCACACAGCTCACCATCCTCAAAGGGTAATTGAGTTCCAAGAAACTCACGGATAGCCTGACGAGAAAAATCAATTTCCTTACCACGCACCCAAGTTTTGAACTCAAAGGGAACACCTTCAACCGGAAATTCTTCATTTGGAACGGCATTAGCATAGAACTCTCTTACAATCTCCAAATGAAACTTAGGTGCAGGCTCACAAAGTCTAAGCCAACCATACTCCTCAATGGTGCGATGACACCACCCATAGGTTCCCTCAGGATTGATCCTCACAATTCGCTCTGGCCACCATGTCCTAACCTCTAACTTCTTATACCTCGCCTCCTGTACATGACTCTTAAAACGGTTTTGATTAAACGGAATAGCCCTAGGTGCTTGAGAAGAACTGCCACCTTCGGTTCCGGTCTTTCTTTTCTTAGAGCCCAGGAATTTCGGTCCCATCTGAAATAATTAGGAACACGGCACCACAAAACCAACATGTTAACACAATACATAACAAAAATTAAACAGCCACAACAAGAATTAAAACAACAGATCACTCCTCCTGCATCAAACAAAAACAGGGAGAAGAGGGGATTTTTCTGAAATCCCCAGACCGCGCTAAGCGCGCCTACCGCGCTAAGCGGGCTCTGCGATTTGCAGAAAAAAATCCCCTGCGAACCAGGGTTTCATCCATGCATTTCCAGCACCCAAATATGATTCTAAACAAGCACAAAGCACTGGAAACCAGATTGAATCACTAAGTTTTCAAAACAACAACCCTAACCACAAAATTTCTATTCCTAAACTAAAATTAAACCCTAATATATAAAACAAGCATAAAGAAATAGCAAAGGAAATGGAGAAATTACCTTGGTGAAGATGAAGGAGAAGAAAAGCAAGGAATTTGAATGCTAAGCAACACAAAAATGGAGAAGCAAAGAGAGAAATAAAGAAAGCTAGGAGAAGAAAATGGGAGAAATGAGGCAACCAAACCTCCAAACCCTACTTCCCTCACCCAGAATTCGTGTTGGGCCGGGTCAAAGACAAAGGGCCCAAAATCAAAAATATTTTTTTTTCTGAAAACCAACCCGCGCTAAGCGGGGTATGAAGCGCGCTAAGCGCGCAAGTCTCTGGAACGAAGGGTTCCAAAATTTCAAAAGCGCGCTAAGCGGGCTAGGAGCGCGCTAAGCGCCCTTGACAGAACACAGAAAAATTTTTCTTTCTACCAGCATGTGAAACTTTACCGGTAGACTGATTTTGGCTCGACCAGAACGCAAAAAACATAAACGGTAAAAAACACATAAAACAAGCTGAATATATACAAATTGGGGTGCCTCCCAATAAGCGCTTTGTTTAACGTCGGTCAGCTCGACGGTCAAAGGCAATCAAGGATCACCAAACGATAAAACACAAGTTTCACGATTAAAATCGCTTCCTCGATAAACCTTCAACCTCTGACCATTAACTACCCATTCTTGCTTTGATTTTTGGTCCTCTATCACAATAGCCCCATGGCTTCTAACCTCTTTGACCAAAAACGGTCCGGACCATTTAGACTTCAACTTTCCCGGAAAAAGTCTTAACCGGGAATTGAAAAGTAAAACTAATTGCCCTACCTTAAAGTCCTTCATTCTAACCTTACTATCATGATAGAATTTGGTCTTTTCCTTGTAAATCGAATTAGACTTATAGGCATGCAATCTCATCTCTTCCAACTCATTAAGTTGGATTTTTCTTCTCTCTCCACACAACTTGTGGTCAAAATTCAAAAGCTTCAAGGCCCAATATGCCTTATGTTCTAGTTCTACGGGAAGGTGACAGCTTTTACCATACACCATTTGGAATGGTGTAAGACCGATCGGTGCTTTGAAAGCGGTCCGATACGCCCACAAGGTTTCATCAAGCTTCATTGACCAATCCTTCCTAGAACTAGACACAGTTTTCTCAAGAATTCTCTTAATCTCTCGATTGGTCCTCTCAACTTGCCCATTAGTTTGTGGATGATATGGAGTAGCTACCTTGTGCTTTACTCCATATTGCTCCAACACTTTTTCAAGCGGAGCATTACAGAAATGAGATCCACCATCACTAATTAATACTCTTGGCGAGCCAAACCGCGAAAATATATTTTTCTTCAAAAACTTTATCACGGTCTTACCATCCGCTTTGGGTGAAGCAATCGCTTCCACCCACTTAGACACGTAATCCACAGCTACCAAGATGTATTCATTTGACATAGAGGAAGGGAAGGGTCCAACAAAATCAATGCCCCAACAATCAAATACTTCTACTTCTACAATACTTTGGAGGGGCATTTCCTCTCTTTTCCCTATTCCACCAGTTCTTTGACAACTGTCGCATGAGGCAACATGGTGGTAAGCATCTTTGAACAAAGTAGGCCACCAAAATCCCGATTGAAGGACTTTTGTGGCCGTACGCAAACCATTAAAATGACCACCATAAGGCGAATTGTGGCAATGCCACAAAATGCTTTTTGTCTCCTCATCTGCGACACATCTTCTCAAAAGATTGTCACTACTCAACTTAAACAAGTGAGGATCGTCCCAAACATAAAAATTAGCATCGTTTAAAAACTTTTTTCTTTGATTCCAAGTTAGATCCTCCGGTATCCAGCCAGATGCTTTGTGATTAGCCATATCTGCGAACCAGGGTCTAACTTCTTGTACCATGTACAGTTTTTCATCGGGGAATTCTTCCCTCACCTCTTTTTCATTGTTTGTCACCTCGGTATTCACTAACCGAGACAAATGATCCGCAATCAAATTTTCTGTACCTTTCTTATCTTTCACTTCAAGATCAAATTCTTGAAGCAAAAGAATCCACCGAATAAGCCTCTGTTTTGAATCAGGCTTGGTGAGAAGATATTTGATTGCGGCATGATCAGTATAACACACAACTTTAGAACCAATGAGGTAAGGACGAAACTTTTCCAATGCAAATACAATTGCGAGCAATTCTTTTTCTGTGGTGGCATAGTTAACCTGTGCCTCATTTAAAACTTTGCTCGCATAATGTATAGCATGGAATTGTTTGTTCTTCCTTTGGCCTAAGACCGCACCAACCGCATAGTCACTCGCATCGCACATGAGTTCAAACTCAAGCGACCAATTAGGAGCGACAATTATGGGTGTGGTGGTCAAATTTGCTTTAAGTTCTAGGAAAGCTTTTAGACATGATTCATCAAAATTAAATTCCATACCTTTGTTGAGCAAATTACTCAAAGGCTTTGCGACCTTGGAGAAATCCTTGATGAATCTTCTATAGAACCCAGCATGTCCCAAGAAGCTCCTTATGCCTTTAACATTCACCGGAGGGGGAAGCTTTTCAATAACCTCGATTTTTGCCGGATCAACCTCAAGACCCTTTGAAGAAACCTTGTGGCCAAGAACAATCCCATCCGTCACCATGAAAGTGCATTTCTCCCAGTTGAGAACCAAATTTGTTTCAATGCATCTCTCAATTACCACATCAAGGTTCTTTAAGCACAAGTCAAATGACGACCCGTACACAGAAAAATCATCCATGAACACCTCGATGCTTTTCTCAATCAAATCAGAGAAGATAGCTTGCATGCACCTTTGAAATGTTGCAGGAGCATTACATAGTCCAAATGGCATTCTTCGGTAAGCGAAAACGCCAAAAGGACATGTAAAAGCAGTTTTCTCGTGGTCCGCCGGATTCACTGATATTTGATTGTATCCCGAATAACCATCCAAGAAACAATAGAAATTTCTTCCGGCTAACCTCTCTAACATTTGATCCATAAAAGGTAATGGAAAGTGATCTTTTCTTGTTGCTTGGTTCAACCTCCTATAATCAATACACATTCGCCACCCGGTCACCGCTCTCGAAGGAATCAACTCGTTTTTCTCATTTCTCACAACTGTCAATCCACCCTTCTTAGGAACCACATGCACCGGGCTCACCCATTCGCTATCGGAGATGGGATAAATCATCCCCGCCTCTAATAACTTCACAACCTCTTTTCTAACAACTTCTTTCATGGTTGGATTCAATCGCCTTTGAGGTTGTGCCACGGGCCGAAAATCATCTTCTAACATAATCTTATGCATACAATGGGCCGGACTAATACCCTTCAAGTCGGATAAAACCCATCCTATTGCTTCTTGATTCTTCGTCAACACTTCCTTCAATCGATGCTCTTCCTTGTTAGACAAACCACTATTAATGATAACCGGCTTAGTAGAATTGTCACCGAGAAACACGTATTTCAAGTGAGATGGTAACACATTCAACTCCACCTTTTGCTCTTCAACTTTAGGTTCATCCTTCAACTCTTCAATTTGAGTTTCAAATGGATTCATCTCCTCACAAGCCTCTAAATTTCTCAAGCAATCTTCAATTTCCTTCTCTTGATCTTTGGTGAGAACTTCGAGAGCTTCCATTAAAGTCTTCTCAAGAGGATTTGACAAGTGCATTTGATTCTCCACTTTCATAATAGCTCTTTCGGTAGCATCGATTCTAAAACAATCATCCTCATCATTAGGATGCTTGATGGCTTCAAAGAGATCAAGACATAATTCTTCATCTTGGTACCTTAATTTCATTAAGCCATCATCAATATCTATCATCATTCGGGCCGTCTTCATAAAAGGCCTTCCTAAGATCAATGGAATCTCAGGATCTTCTTCCATGTCTATGACGATAAAATCAACAGGATACCAAAATTTGTCAACCTTGACAAGCAAGTCTTCCGCAACTCCATGAGGATGAGCTGTGGATTTATCTGCTAATGATAACGTCATTCTTGTCGGTTTTAAATCATTGATTCCTAATCTTCTCACCATTGACAAAGGGATCAAATTAATGCTAGAACCGGTATCTACCAAACCTTTGCCTATGTGGACATTTCCAATAGACACCGGTAAGGTTACCCGCCCAGGATCATTTGATTTTATCGGAGTAGTGCGTTGAATTAACGCATTACAACAAGAGCTCACCGTTACTACCTCCGGATCCAAGAATCTTCTCTTCTTAGTGATGATGTCTTTGATGAATTTTGCATACATCGGCATTTGCTCTAATGCTTCGGAAAAAGGAACATTGATTTGCAACTTGCTAAAAATGTCCAAGAACCGAGCATAGTGCTTTGCATCTTCTTTCTTTGACGGACCGGGAGGGTAAGGTAATTTCTTCACTTGTATAGAATCATCCACCTTCTTCTTTCCCTTTTCACTCACACTCAATTTTTTTCTCTCTTTTTCTACAACTTTCTCAAGAGTTTCTTTTTCCACTAATTCTTTCTCTTTCTCATTTTCAACTAAATCACCCTCAACATTTTTTTCTACTTCAATCACCCTATCTTTTTCTTTCTCAACAATTTCCTCCTCAACTATTTCTCCTACACCCATATCAATTTTTCTACCGCTACGAGTTAGAATTGACTTACAATGCTCACGAGGATTTTCTTGTGTAGTAGCCGGAAAAGGACCTTTGTTTTGATCGGCAAGTTGCTTTGACAATTGCCCGACTTGAGTTTCAAGGTTCTTAATTGCGGCATCCGTACTCTTTTGGCTTGCAATTTGCAATTGCATGAATTGGCTAAGAGTGTCCTCGATTGAAAGCTTTGTTTGTTGAGGTTGTTGATTGTAACCGCCTTGATAAGGATTTTGACGATTCGATGGGCCCGCTTCCGGCCTCCATCCTTGTTGATAACCTTGATTACCTCTTTGTTGGTAACCTTGGTTATTGTTGTAAGGTTGTTGTTGTCTTCCACCATATCCTTGATTAGGATTAGACACATAATTCACCTCTTCACCCGGTGGAGGACAAAAACCTGTTTGATGGTCACCCCTACACAATTCACAACACATCACTTGTTGATTTTTAGAAGGGCTCCCATTTATCTCTTTGATTTGTTGAGGGAGTTTTGACATTTGTTGAGTGAGCAATTCTACTTGTTGTGTCAATAACTTGTTTTGAGCAAGTATTGCATCACTAGTATTCAATTCAAGAACTCCCGGTTTTCTTTGCAATGCACTACGGTTGTGTTGCCCTTGATGATCATTCAAAGCCATTCTATCAATGATAGCAATCGCTTCTGCAGCAGTTTTTGACATCAACGAACCACCCGCGGTAGCATCTAAAAGAGTTTTTGGTTGAGGTTGGAGTCCATTTCTAAAGATATGGATTTGAGACAACTCATCAAACCCATGACCTTTGCACTTTCTAACCATGGACTTGAACCTCTCCCATGCTTCATTGAGAGATTCATTCGACCCTTGAGAGAACACCGCAATAGAAGTTTTCGCTTCCATGAACCTATTGTGAGGAAAGAACCGATCCAAGAACTTCTCTTCTAACTCGTTCCAATTTGTCATGACATTATTAGGTTGATCAAGGTACCATTCCTTAGCTTTTCCAATTAAGGAATGAGGAAAAAGTCTCCTGAACACCTGTTCTTCTTGGTCTTCCGGAGCACCAATTGTTCCGGCGATCTCGTAGAACTTTGTTAGATGAGTAAATGGATCCTCGTGATCTGCCCCTGTGAACGGATTTTGGTATAATAATTGAAGTAACCCCGTCTTCATTTCGGAGTTTCTTCCATTGGCCTGATCACGAGCAAATTGTGCATTTAGACGAGGGCTGTTAACACATGGCCCTCGAGCTGGAGGATCCGCAGCCATTTCTTCCTCAACCAAGTTTTCAACAGGAGTTGAAGAAGAAGATGCCTCTTGTTGCTGTCTTCTTTCCCTAGCTAGTTGTCTCCTCCTACGAGTTTTGCTATTCTCTCTACGAGCAGTCCTCTCAATCTCAGGATCAAAAAGGAGTTGATCTGCAGGTACACGTCCTCGCATAAACTGTAATCTGAAAAACTAACCAAGCAAATTAACAAACACAAGGAAAATAAATTTAGAAACAAGATATTAATTATAAGACTCAATACAAAACAAACTATTGCAATGCTTGCAATATCTAAACAACAATCCCCGGCAACGGCGCCATTTTGTTGAAAGAGTATTGTGGTGTACTTTTCGTTTATATCGTATCCACAGGGATTATTGCGATATCACCGCCGTTCTATAGCCTATTTTTTCTTGAGTTAATATTACTTTAGTTTTAGGTTTGCAAAAGATCATTCAATTCTTTTAGTAGCAAAGAGTAAATTAATGAAAGTTCTAAGTTAAAGAATATGTATCAAGATTCGATTTCATCGACCTAAATTTGTATGTTTCCTTATAAATAGATGCTTATGAACTTGCTAACGATCAATATAATTACGTATCGACACCTATATCGTCCGTGTCCGCAACGATATAGTTAGATTTACCGTATTGTTTAACCGACGATTTCTCCACCGTTTAAACAATACAAATAACGTTTTAAGAACCGATACTCAGTAAACATCAAACTCTAAATCCATGTCTGCAACTTATAGTTTGAAAGATGATTAGTTAGGTCTAGATACAAACATTGATGTCTCAAACATTTATACCAAAGGAAAAGCTTTAATAAACAAACTAAACCATCTATATTGATCATCACTTGTTCATACACATATATTCACAAGAAAAACATACAAAAGGCTAGGAAGATTACATCTTATCTTGATACAAAAGTGATTTAGCTATCCATGAGAATGGTGGCTTGCACAAGAAGGTAAGGATGAAGATCAACAAGCATCAAATGGCGATTAATCGACGATCAAGGCTTCCAATCTTCAACTCTATATTTGCTACAGTGTATATTGCTCTTGTTTCTCTCTAAAATATCTCCAACTTTTTTCTAAAATGATCTGGCCCATAAACAAATAAACAAAGTTTCGCAGACCGCGCTTAGCGCGGTGCAGCCCGCTAAGCGCGCTATCAATAATTGCTCAAACCGTCCAACCGCGCTAAGCGGGCTCCAGACCTCGCTTAGCGCGGAACTCTCTGCCAGAACTTCCTTCTTTTCTTCAAAAGCGCGCTTAGCGGGCTCAACCTCGCTTAGCGCGCTACCTCTTTTCAGCAATCCTTGGCTTTGGTCTTGGAACATCTTCAAAGTGCTTTTTCCATGGTCCCAGCTTCCAATTATCTATAAAAACTACAAAATCCAACATAGATTGCAAAGATAAGAACTATTCAACAATAATATAAATATAAGAATAAATATATACCAAATGACAATAAAATACTACTATTAACCACAAAAAGACTTGAGAGTTACCAAAAATTACCTAAGATATTTACACAAATTGGTAACTAACAGGGCCCACGCTTGACTCTTTTGAAAATTCAAACTAAAGTTTTGTTTGTTTATTTATTAATTGTTTGAAATATTATGAACAGCGAATAAATATGGCAGAGATGTCAAGGCAACGGTTAGGCATCCTTAGGGTCACGAGTTCAATCCCTTGGTGAGACTTATACTTGCTTTTTTTTTTAATTCGTTTGTTTCTAACAGATCCAACGCATCTCAGCACCAAGTACGCATCATGCTCTCTCACCTGCCAACCATTGGATGAGCAAATCTTCAGATCCAAGGGCCTTGGATCGCGCCTCCATCATGGACCTTCATGGACTCTACGCAACCAATCACAGAGCTGAGTTTTTTTTTGTTTATTTTATTTATTCCTTTTTTATTTAATTACATAACTTTTTTTTCTTCATCTCTTTTAATTTTATTTTTTTCTTTTTTACTTCTTAAACCACTTTTATTTACTATTAACTCTTTTAAAAAACCAATTAACATATTAATAATTATTTTCTAATTTAATTTTAGAAGTAGGTTAATAATTTAATGAGATTAAAAATTAAATTATATATATATATATATATATTTTGGGTAGCAATTTAATTTTAGCTAATTAAATTTATTTTGTGCCTTAAACCATGATTTCTTCATGATCATTAATCACTGTTAGGTAGATGTTGTCCATTAACTCAGTATCCTTATAATTATTGGGGACTTTAATGCACTAACATTTTTCTTCTTTGTGCCCAAATGACAGGATAGCACTAGGATTCCCTTCGACTACGAACCATATCTGATCAAAGCTAAGTCCCGATTCAACATTCTTTATTATTACTTATTTTTCCTTTTCTTTACTTTAATACAATATTATTGTTGCCTTTAAATCTTTTTTAATTATTTATCTTGCCCTGCTGATTCAAAAGAGCTTTCATACACTCACCTATGATTTTTCTGTTAATTCTCAAATGATCAGAGTCAATGCTCAAGGCAACCTCCGACTGTCAACCTTCATCGATCGAAGCTAAGTTTCTTTCATTTATTTTTCTTTTCTTTCTTATATTGTTGGTTAGGGTTAACCATACCTGTTCTTGAATTAATAATGCACTCACGTATTTCTATTTATTCTTCCATTTTCCAATTTTCAGCTTTAGCCAACCGCCAAAGCTCAAATAGTCGGTAACCCTAAAAACATTAACCTCTTCTATTTTTGTTATTATTATTAATTATGTCAAACCCGCTGGCTTCATCCTCCCTTTCCCCCGCTGGTTTCTTTTTCCCCTTCCCCATTATTGCTTTAATTATGTTGTTTATACTATTGCGTGGTTGGTAGTCTTAGGGAGTGCAAGCCTTGAATCAATTTAGAATAACTAATTATAAGATAATATTTTGAATTAATCACGTGATTGTTGCACCCACGCAAACTTTTTGGTAACCCCTCTTGCTTCCTTGTTGCTTGTTGCCTGTTGCCTTGTGTTTTTTTGCAGAATAGCCATGTCCCTCGAATACGAGGATACCTCATCCATGTTGCCTCGATTATGCAAAGATTATAGGTCCCTAATGATGCTGCCTTCGATACACTAATATGATCTCGTCCCTCGAAGTTGCCTTCATGGGATTGCTACCAAACAAAAGAAAGAAAAAAGATGATGTGTTCTTTGTGTCATATATGCCACCCAAACAATGGGAATGGATCGTCGAGCCATGCGACGTTAAACGAAGTGCTTCGTGGGAGGCAACCCATGCTTTTAACAACTTATTTTTCGTTTTGTGTTTTCTTGTTTTTTGTTTCAGGAAATAAAAAGGGGGACTTTCTGGTGAATGCTAGGAAGCTGCAGTTAGAGTTGCACTACCCTATGTGAGTCACCCCTCTCGGGCTTGTTCTGAAACATTGGGGCCAATGTTTAGTTCAAGTTTGGGGGAGGATTTTCTCTTCCATTTTTCTTTTTATGTTTTTGTTATGATGTGTAAAACCAAACATTGAGTTCTTCCCAAATTTTGACCGAAATTTTAATTTTTGTTGAAGAGTTTTGATCTTAAAGAGCGATCGGGAATAGTATATAGAGATGAAGGGAGGATTGTTTGAAGATAGGAAGTTCGGAATAATGTGACAAGAAGAGGTTTGTTTAAACACCCTTGGTTCCCTAAAAGAAATACGAGTCTAACATGTAGATTTGCACCATAGTACTTGTCTCTTGAGAAGTACTCCTCGAGTAGTTTATTGATACAGTCTGGCATAATTCAGATTCAAATGCATGATGACTGGTTGACAAAAAAAATTGATAAAGTTGGCACCAGATGATGAAAAGGCGGTAAAAGGCAACCGGCTCGCTAAGTTGGGTAACCCTCACCCGGTTATTCAGCCCAAAGGAGGTTGATCCCCAAACGTCGTCCAAAAAGGACAATATATAACTGCAAAGTTTGAAATTTTCATCGGTAATTAATAGTAGCAAATATTGCTCGTTTGGTGCCAGAAAAAGAAAATAAAAAGCCTTGATTTGGCTCATGCATGTGATGATCATTATAAGAAATGAAGTGCCTTAATGTGATTGTCCGAATGAAAGAGGAGGAAAATCGGAAAGAGATTTAAGTGCAAAGCATAGTTGGAGAGGTATCCGAAAGGGGAGCTTAAGGTTTAATGTTCTAGCAGAAACTCGTTGAGTCGTGTGAATACCGGACCAACTGTTTCTTGATCAATACAAACGGATATCTCACGTATGAACACCGGTGTGCCTAGAAGTTCATTTTCTCTTGTAATTGTCGCTTGAGGTCAAGCAACAGTTTAAGTTTGGGGGAGTTTGATCAGTTGTTTTTACACGTTTATATACCGTTGATTTTAGTCGTCTTTGCTTTATATTGTCAAGTATTTTACTTCATTCTTCTACATTTTATGCTTTGGTTGTGTATTTTACTGTTTGCATGCTCAAAGGAATAAATCGAGACAAATCTATGCGAAAAAGTACAAAAAGGGGAGTTTCGAAGGAAGTGAAAACTTAAGCTACATGAGGTCTGACACGACCACCTGTGTCACCTGAAACTGGCTGTGTTAGGATGAAGCGTGGCCAAGAAAATGCAAAAGAGATGAAAGTCACGGGGCTGACACGGCTCGTGTTAGCAAGTGTGAGATCTGGAAATTTTCAGCATGTTTCTCATCGTGACAGGCGTGTAGTATTTTGATCATAACTAGAGCTCCGTAACTCGGAAGGAAGCGGTTCCGGTGGAAAAATTTCGCTAACGAAAAGGGCTACAACTTTACTGAAAAACTCAAAGCCAAATTCTGAAGTTAAGGGCTGACACGGGCAGTGTTACCTAACACGGGCACCCGTGTCAGCAGTGCTGGGAGTGATTTCGAGAATTTAAGTTCAGAGGGCCAACACGGCCACCCGTGTTGCCTGACACGGGCAGTGTTGGCTAAAATGCTGATTTTGCTGATTTTTGTGATTTTTTATTAAGTGTTGACCCAAGGGGCATTTTGGGTACTTCCAACCAACCTAAGTGAGTCTGCACTATTTAGAAGAGTTTTAACGATAATTAGAGGACTTTTTTGGCTAGGAGAAGACACGATTGATGATTGGAGAAAACAAGTGTTTGGGAGAGAAGAAGGTTTTCATGAATGGAAGCGATTGAAGATCAACTTTCATCTCAATTCTTGTAATGTCTCTATTTTATATTTTGTTTCCTTTTAACAATATGAGTAACTAAACCCTAATGCTAGGGGGTGTCCCTGATTTGATTATGTAATGATTTTGAATTCCTGAGTTCATCAATAGATTTATTTTCTTATTTAATTTAATTGTACAGGGTTTTTATGCTTTCTTTGTCGGACCAACAAGATTGATTTACGGTTAACAACCAGCTGGACAGCGGTTGTTAAGGTTTTTGTACGATTAGACTATAGGAGATATCACCTAGGACTAGGGATACCCTATAGTTACCGGTTAACTCTTGATAACATAAAGGCTTAATTTCATCATAATTCTCTAAGGACTTAGGATTTAGGATGAATTTTCAAAGGTTTTCCCGCTAAGGAATTAGGGGAAAATATCCTAAAGGGCTGGTAATTGAATACTATGAACTTGTAGAGGAGATCTAAATCCAAGGTTATTACAGGAACAATCACACACTTTACCCTAGCATAATACTCATATTTGTCAAAAAGCCAATTTACTTTTATGCTTATTTTAATTATTGTTTAGTCACAATTTGCAAACACAGCCCCAACATTGGTTTTTGTTTCATTGAATTAACTTCTAAAGACATTCGCCTACGCTTTTTGAACGAGTTTAGTATAGAGTCAAGTAATATAGATAATATTATTAACGAGCTTTTCGTGCAAGCTTAGCGTATATACAATATTACTAAATAAGAGGAAGATTTACGTATGAATCAACTATATTAAAAATTACAATTTTAACAAATTTACAAATTGTGATTAAATTTTATCTTGTGCAAAATATTTAACACAATCTAGGTCAATTCAGTTTATAAATCCAAAACATTTCTTCATTTCTCTATGTGGCCTGCAAAAGGTTTTGGATTTATGAACCACAATAACCTAGGAAGAGAATTTGTGTATTTTTTACCGCCGCAACTATATTTATATTAGGAAACAAAAGTTCTTCTTTGATGAGAAATATTTCAGGAATATTTGTTGATACGCTGAAATAACTAAAGAAGGTTTTTACTATTATAAGAAACATTTCAGGCATGTTTGTAGGCGAATTTGAATATTTAAGCAATTTTGGTTCTTCACCAATCTCATATAAATTCTTTTGTTCCTATTTTTAAAATAGAAGTAAGTTTTTTCAAAACCACAAAACTTTTATTTTGATAGTTTGATGATAATAAAATATAATTTGGAATGGAAATGTAGATATAAGGAATAGGTGATGCCTTTAATTACATAAATATAAATTACCATAATAATTTATAATGATATTCTCCTGTACATTTTAAATGAGTTCGTTATACAGTTCAATGATATAGATGTATTTATTAACGAATTTTTCGTCCAAGCTTATCTCTAAAATATTTTTTTAAATTGACTTGATTAGAGTACATAGAATATAAATAAATTAGATAAATATTTGTGCATTAAAAAACTCGTAAAATATCCAATTTGTGAACAAAATTACAAATATGGATTCAATTTTATCTTTTGCAATTCATCCATAACAATCTAGGTCAAAGGAGTTTATAAATCAAAAACCTTTTGAAATTTCCCTATATTTCTCCATTTGTCTAAGCGGACTGCCAAACATTTTGGATTTATGAACCATGATAACCCACCCAAGAAGTTAATTGTTACTTTTTACCACCAAAACTATATTTATATAAGGAAACAAATTTAATTGTATGATGTGAAATATTTTTTGACAGTTTGTTGGATTCATTGATTTATTTAAGGAAGGTTTGTAGGCATATCTGAACATGTAATCTAATTTTGGTTCTTCACTAGTATCATATCAAACTTAATATTATTATTTTAAAATTACAAGTAAATTTTGTAAATACTATTAATTAATTATTTTCATAGGTTACAAATAAATAAAATTGAAATAAAAATGCAAATAAAATAAGAGGGGTGTGACGCCTTTAATACAAAATTGTTACTAACTGAATTAATTTCTAAAGACATTCGCCTACGCTTTTTGAATGAGTTTATTATAGAGTCAAGTAATATAGATAATATTAATAACGAGCTTTTCGTGCAAGCTTAGCGTACATACAATATTACTAAATAAGAGGAAGATTTACATATGAATCAACTATATTAAAAATTACAATTTTGAACATATATACAAACTGTGATTCAATTTTATCTTGTGCAAAATATTTAACACACTCTAGGTCAAATTAGTTTATAAATCCAAAACATTTTGAAAGTTTGCACATTCCTTCATTTCTCTATGTGGACTGCAAAAGGTTTTGGATTTATGAACCACAATAACCTAGGAAGAGAATTTATGTATTTTTTACCGCCGCAACTATATTTATATTAGGAAACAAAATTCCTACTATGATGAGAAATATTTAAGCAAAGTCTGTAGGATACGCTGAAATAACTAAAGAAGGTTTTTCGTATTATGTGATACATTTCAAGCATGTTTGTAGGCTAATTTGAATATTTAAGCAATTTTGGTTCTTCGCCAATCTCATATAAATTCTTTTGTTCCTATTTTTAAATTAGAAGTAAGTTTTTCAATACCACAAAAATTTTATTTTGATAGTTTGATAATGATAAAATATAATTTGGAATGGAAATGTAGATATAGGGAATAGGTGATGCCTTTAATTACATAAATATAAATTACCAAAAAAATTTATAATGATATTCGCCAGTAGATTTTAAATGAGTTCGTTATACAATTCAATGATATAGATGTATTTATTAACGAATTTTTCGTCCAAGCTTATCTCTAAAAATATTTTTTAAAATTGACTTGATTAGAGTACATAGAATATTAATAAATTAGATAAATATTTGTGCATTAAAAAACTCGTAAAATATCCAATTTGTGAACAAAATTACAAATAATGATTCAATTTTATCTTTTGCAATACATCCATAACAATCTAGGTCAAAGGAGTTTATAAATCCAAAACCTTTTGAAATTTCCCCATATTTCTCTATTTGTCTAAGCGGAGTGCCAAACGTTTTGGATTTATGAACCATGGTAACCCACCCATGAAAATTAATTGTTACTTTTTACCACCAAAACTATATTTATATAAGGAAACAAATTTAATTGTATGGTGTGAAATATTTATTGACAGTTTGTTTGATTCATTGATTTATTTAAGGAAGGTTTGTAGGCATATCTGAACATGTTATCTAATTTTGGTTCTTCATTAGTATCATATCAAACTTAATATTATTATTTTAAAATTACAAGTAAATTTAGTAAATACTATTAATCAATTATTTTCATAGGTTACAGAGAAAAAAAATTGAAATAAA
Source organism: Vicia villosa (assembly GCF_029867415.1). Taxonomy (NCBI): domain Eukaryota; kingdom Viridiplantae; phylum Streptophyta; class Magnoliopsida; order Fabales; family Fabaceae; genus Vicia; species Vicia villosa. Next base: position 51,735 of record NW_026706395.1, on the reverse strand, counting down.
AATGCAGATAAATTAAGAAGTGTGTGACGCCTTTTATACAAAATTGTTACTTACTGGATTAATTTCTTAAGACATTCGCCTACGCTTTTTGAACGAGTTTATTATAGAGTCAAGTAATATAGATAATATTATTAACGGGTTTTTCGTGCAAGCTTAGCGTACATACAATATTACTAAATAAGAGGAAGATTTACGTATGAATCAACTATATTAAAAATTACAATTTTGAACAAATTTACAAATTGTGATTCAATTTTATCTTGTGCAAAATATTTAACATAATCTAGGCCAAATTAGTTTATAAATCCAAAACATTTTGAAAGTTCGCACATTTCGTCATTTCTCTATGTGGACTGCAAAAGGTTTTGGATTTATGAACCACAATAACCTAGGAAGAGAATTTCTGTATTTTTTACCGCCGCAGTTTTTTCAATACCACAAAACTTTTATTTTGATAGTTTGTTAATGATACAATATAATTTGGAATGGAAATGTAGATATAAGGAATAGGTGATGCCTTTAATTACATAAATATAAATTACCATAAAAATTTATAATGTTATTCGCCAGTAGATTTTAAATGAGTTCGTTATTCGCCAGCTAACTATGGTTAATAAAAAATCCTAGACTAAGGTTAATGGACAACACCTACCAATGACAGTGATTAGTGATCAGGATAAAATCAGGGTTTAAGGCATAAAACATTTAACTAGCTCAAAAATAATTAGTAACTAAAACCTTAATTTAATTATTATTGTAAAAGAAAATTTGATATTACGAGAAAAAATCGAGTTTTTGACTAAATAATTACCACAATATAACATTATTTTATAAATGAAAAAAACAAATTTTAGAAAAAATAAATTAAAGAAATAAAGAAAAGAAACAATTGTTAAATAGAATTTAAAAAAAAAAGAATTAGTTAATAGACTTAGCTCTGGATCATGTGTGGTGATGGCTTGAGGGAGTACCATGGAGCTACGCCATATGTGTCGCGGGTCAAAAAATAATCGCCACGAAATTGTATCGAACAGAGTCGCCACCAAATTTTATTTATTCCAATGGGAATGGGAAAATATTCATAAAACCCACGAATGAAATGAAATGGACAAAGATGGTCATCGCAACCAAATTTGGGTTCGGGAGTCGGTTAAGCAAAGGGAAGGTATTAGCACCCCTTACCTCCATCGTACTCGATGGGACCCATTTAGTTAATCTTGTGATTGATTGTTAGCTTATTATCTACTTGCGTTCTAATTATTATATGGACAAGAAAGAAACGGTATTTGGGTTTTTTATTATTGAGCTCGCCAAGACGTTTGAGTCTTGTGCCTATGTATTCCCAATGGGAAAAGTTAGAGCGTTCGTATTTCGGGGCTACGAAATTATATTTTTTTATTTAGTGTACTCGCCAAGACAATTGAGTCTTGTGCCTACATATCTTCAATGGAAGAATCAGAGCGATTGTAGTTCGAAAGAACTACGAATTTGTTGGTAGATTTTATGGGTCTAATCGCACTTGGGCGGGAAGATGAGTTTTTGAATGTGGTTCGCACTTGGGCAAAGAAAAGATGAATTTGAATTGAAATCGTTTTATGAAAAAAAAGGAATTCAAGCATTTTAAACAATGGCTTAACGGCCATCGCCTAAAACACTTGAAAGAACATTTGCTAAATTGAGCTTGATGAATGGGATACAAGCATTCAAACAAAAGCTTAAAGGCCATCGCCTAAATGCTTGAAAGAGAAACTTGTACAAGTACGTACAAACCCCTCTTGGGTGGTGAAAAAGATTGAAACGATTCGAGCTTTGAGAAGTCCTTAATGAGATACAAACATTCAAACAAAGGCTTAACGGCCATCGCCTAAATGTTTTAGAACAATGTAATACCCCGTATTAAATTAAATGCTCTAATGTTATTAACTGACACTGAGGTTTTATCAATTGGTACATTAGAGATACTTTTGGACATTAAGTTAGTAGTGTTAACTTAAAGATATTTTCTTATATCCTTTTCTTTCTATTTCTTTCTCATTCTTTTGAAACAACACAAGATTCTAGAGAGAAGGAGTAGAGAGAAGGAGGAGCAAGAAGAGAAAGAGGAAAGCTTGGATTTCGATCATTTCTCCGCCGATTCAACTCATCTTCGACATCAGCGACTCGTAATCGAGGTGGGTTCTAGTTAGAAACTTATAGATTTGATTGTGGATGAGAAATCATAAGTTCGGATATTTGGGATTTCATAGAGAAATCTAGGTTTTTAACAAATCCATCAATGTTCATGAGCAAGTGCTTATAATCCGTAAATATATTATCTATAGGTTGTATTTATGCTCTAATATGATCTGGAACAGGTTAGGATGGTTTTAGATGGTTTTGAACCATGGATTTTGTGTGTGAAGCAGAGCTGAGAACTCAGTTCTCGTGCGCTTCGCGGCGCGAACGGTGCTGCGCGGCGCGAACTATGCAGGTTTTTAGGGGCTTTGATTCTGCCTTCAGTACGCGGCGCGTACAGGAGTTCGCGGCGCGAACATTGTTGAAATTATGAGGGTTTGCTTCTGCCAGAGGGTTCGCGGCGCGACCTAGCTGTTGCGCGGCGCGAACTGAAGCTTTCTTAACCAAATTCTTTAGCTTAATGAGAAATTGTTTCGATCGTAACTTTTGGACCGTAACTCTGTTTTAATCGCCGTTCGAAGTGGTAGGAAGCTAGGAGTGTGTACTTTCTAGTAGTGTAGGTTTTGGGAAAAAGGGGAGAATTATTTAATCGAGAGTCGGGTCATTGCTTGATTCTTGGGTTGGTTTTCGTTCGGAACCATGAGGACGTTATGCTTTTGGTATGATGTTTGTGTGCTCTATAATTGTTGGTTGAGTTCTATTGCAGGTGGGTTGGTAAACCTTTGTTATATATATATATTAGAGAGGTTTGAATAATTTCATTGTATATGAATAACGGATAAGTGAGGAAAACTTAGGATGAGACATTATATGGAACATACGTGTTTGGAATCTAATGAGGAAAGGCTAACAGGCCTAGTGGTTTGCGGAAGCGATCACCATTGTTGATGTATTAATCGGAACCGTTGTATTTTCGTTATTTCTTTATTTTTCCTTTAAATGCTAACAGGCATTCTTTGTGCAGAGAGGCACTGTGCAGAGAGGCACATAATCTTGGCAGGTTTGATTCCCGCTTTTGTGTACGAATGGAACCTACGGGTAGAGACTTGTGATGGTGTACGGGCCATGTGAAGTGACAATTCATGGGGAAAGGCTCATGAGTCCGAATCCATTTCGTATGTCAAGATTTTCCAAAGGATCCATGACTCGTGCCACCTCTTAGACGTAGAAGGGGACGGGAATATGGGGATGCCTTGGTATTGGTTTCCGATTAGTAATTTTGTGTTTGAGTTGTTGAACTCTAAGTATGACTCCATATAATGTTAGCGTAAGAACTCAAGGTCTAGTTTCTTTTATGACTTGAGACTTATAGGTTAGAACCTTGTAAAGCCGAGAGGATCCATAGGATAGGGAACTCACTGAGATATTTTATCTCACCCCATTTATATATTGATTTCAGGTACTACAGGTTCCGCGAAGGGTAAGGAGAAAGCAGTTTGATTTCCTTATTCCTTATGCTTATTTTGGACATGGCGAAGCTTCCGTTGTGGATTTTCTTTTGAGATCATTGTTGATCTAGTTCTTAGTATTTTTGTTTTGAACATCTTGTATGTATTATGCCGTTGTTAGAACTTTGTATTTAGGGCATTAATATGTATAATGTGTTGACTAGGAACTTATAAGTATTTTCAGTACCAAATACGAGGATTCATGTATATGTATATGCTTTGATGTATGTATCTATATATGGGTGTTACAGTTGGTATCAGAGCAGGTCGTATCCTCGACCTAGCCATGAGATATTATAAGTGTTTCTTTCTGTCCAAGATGTGTTGTGTTCCCATGAGTTTTGTTGTGTTATGACTATGGTATTGAGCCTGATCAACTTAATCCCATTTTGATGACCTCCAGGAACATGGCGGACGGACGCAGGACTCGTGGTCGACCCCCCACACGACCTCCACAAGTGAATACACCGGATGGCGGTGCGAATGTTCCATGGCCCCAGTTCATGCAACAGATGCAACAGCAGCAGAATCAGTTCATGCTGCAGATGATGCAACAGATGAATGGCGGTCATAATGTTCCAGTGGTTGTGCCCGAAGCTGTAGGTGGGACTTATAGGGATTTTATTCGCATGAATCCTCCAGAATTTCATGGTGGATTAGATCCTATAAAGGCGCATGAGTGGGTGGCCAATGTAGAAGGAATCTTTGAGATTGTGCATTGTAGTGAAGAGAACAAGGTGGTATTTGCTTCTCATTCACTGAAAGGTCCAGCTATGAGGTGGTGGAAGGGTGCTTCTGCTTTGATGACTACTCAGGAGGTACCTAAGGAATGGGAAAATTTCAAGACCAGTTTTATGGAGAAATACTTTCCTAGTTCACTGAGGACTAAGAAGGAGTTGGAGTTCCAACAGTTAAGGCAGGACAATATGTCAGTGGCTACTTATGCTGAGAAGTTTGAAGTTTTGGCTGCTTACTCTAGGCAGGCCGCGTATGCTCCTGATGAGGGTTGGAAGGTGGACCAGTTTCTGTTTGGTTTAAGGGCTGATATCTCACATAGTGTGTCCCAGAGGGAGTTCACTACTTATACGGAGTTGTTGCGACAATGTTATGTGGCTGAGACCAGTTTGAAGAAAGTTCAAGCTGAGGAAGATTTGAAGAAGAAGAATCAACATGAGAGGGGAAGGCCAAGCCAACAATTTCGACCTAGGCCACAAGCTTTCAAAGGGAAGCAAGTGCAAGGTTCTCGGTCTAGTGCACCTCCGGTGTGTCGTAGTTGTGGTAAGAATCACCTTGGAAGGTGTACCTTTGAAGGGGTGAAATGTTTTCATTGTCATCAAGAAGGGCATATGGCTAGGAATTGTCCTCAGAATAGGAATCAAGTGCAAGGAAGGGGTACTGGTAGAGTTTATACCTTGGATGCTAAGAAGACCAAGAGTGATAACTCTTTGATTGCGGGTACGTGTTTCATTAATGGGCATTCTTGTTTTGTTCTATTTGATTGTGGAGCAACACACTCTTTTGTGTCATTGCAATGTATGAAGCGACTTGGGTTGCAAGCTACTCCTTTATTTCCTCCTATGGCGGTTACTACTGCTATGGATGAGATGGTAGAGACACCGTTGGTGTGTGAAAATTGTGTGTTATCTGTGGGTGGTAGGAATTTCCAGATTGATCTTGTTTGCTTACCACTTAAGAAGGTAGATGTTGTATTGGGAATGGATTGGCTTTCTGCTAATTCGGTGTTCATTGGGTGTGAGGAGAAGTTAATCATTATTCCATCTGAAGAAGCTACTCCGAAGGATGTGTTGACTACTATACTAGAAGGTACGGTAGGTATGATTAATTTCTTGTTTGAGAAAGAGAAGTCTGTTCTGTTGGTTCTCACTGAGGAGACGGGTGACAAGTTAGAGGTTTTGCAAATTGCTGTTGTTAGAGAATTTCCTGATGTTTTTCCCGAGGATGTCACTTCGCTTCCTCCTGAAAGGGAAGTGGAATTCTCTATTGACCTGATACCGGGAACGGCTCCTATATCCGTTTCTCCGTATCGGATGGCACCGCTTGAATTAAGAGAATTGAAGGGGCAATTGGAGGAACTGATGGCTAAACATTTTGTACGACCTAGTGTCTCACCCTGGGGAGCTCCAGTGTTGTTAGTAAAGAAGAAGGATGGTGGGATGAGGCTATGTATTGATTACCGTCGGTTGAATAAGGCAACCATCAAGAACAAATACCCTTTGCCAAGGATAAACGACTTGTTAGATCAATTGAAAGGAGCCTGTGTGTTCTCGAAGATTGATTTGCGGTCAGGTTATCACCAAATCCGTGTGAAGAGCTCAGATGTGCCAAAGACTGCATTTAGAACCCGTTATGGTCATTATGAATTCTTGGTAATGCCTTTCGGTGTTACGAATGCTCCAGCTGTTTTCATGGATTATATGAATCGGATATTCCAGCCTTACTTAGATCAATTTGTGGTAGTCTTTATTGATGACATTCTTATTTATTCTCATACTCCACAAGAGCACGAAGAACACCTGAGGATTGTTCTGTCGGTATTACTAGAAAATCAATTGTTTGCTAAGTTAAGTAAGTGTGAGTTTTGGATGACGGAGGTAAGATTTCTTGGTCATGTCATATCTCAAGGAGGTGTGGCAGTGGACCCGTCAAAAATTGAAGCGGTAATTAATTGGGAGAGACCGAGCAATGTCTCAGAAGTCCGAAGTTTCTTGGGCTTAGCCGGCTACTACAGAAGATTTATAAAAGGGTTTTCTCAATTGGCTTTACCAATGACTCGACTTACGCGGAAGGAGTGTCCTTATGATTGGGATTCGGGGTGTGAACAGAGTTTCATGGGTTTGAAGGAAAGATTGACGACTGCTCCTGTTTTAATCGTTCCTGATCCAAATAAGTCCTATGAAGTATTTTGCGATGCTTCCAAGAAAGGGTTAGGAGGAGTATTGATGCAGGATGGTCAGGTGGTAGCATACACATCTCGACAGTTAAAGGTTCATGAAGAGAATTATCCAACTCATGATTTAGAATTGGCTGCGGTTGTTTTTACCCTAAAGGTGTGGCGTCATTACTTGTATGGAGTTCATTTTGAAATGTTCAGTGACCACAAGAGTTTAAAGTACCTATTCGATCAAAAGGAGTTGAATATGCGTCAGAGGCGGTGGATGGAATACTTGAAGGATTATGATTTTGACTTGAAGTATCATCCAGGCAAGGCGAATAAAGTGGCGGATGCTTTGAGTCGGAAGGTGTTAAAGAGGGCCGAATTGATGATGTTAGAGTATGCATTATTGGAAAAATTTCGAGATCTAAACCTTCAATTTGTTTGGACCCAAAATGGAGTATTGATGGGAAACTTGAATGTTAATTCTATTTTGAGAAATGACATTCAACAAGCACAAGTGCCTGATACTAAGTTACAAGAGGTGTTGGTTCAACCAGGGTTTACTCGAGCTACGGATGGAGTGATTATGTTTAATCAGAGGATTTGTGTTCCGGACGATGCGTTATTGAAAAGAAGGATTTTGGATGAAGCTCACAAGGGTGCTTTCACTATACATCCGGGTTCTTCAAAAATGTATCAAGATTTGAAAAGAGATTATTGGTGGTCCGGAATGAAAAGAGATGTCGCGGTGTACGTATCGGAGTGTGCTGTATGCCAACAAGTAAAGATTGAACATCAAAGGCCAGGTGGATTGTTACAACCACTAGAGATTCCAATATGGAAGTGGGATAGTATTTCAATGGATTTTGCGGTTAGTTTACCTCGTAATCAAGGTGGATATGATTCTATTTGGGTGATTGTAGATCGGTTGACGAAATCTGCACATTTCTTAGCCGTGAAGACTACTTACAAGGCAAGTCATCTTGCACGGTTATTTGTCGCAGAAATTGTGAAGTTGCACGGTGTACCCTCTAGTATTGTGTCGGATAGAGATCCAAAGTTCACTTCGAGGTTTTGGAGAGCTTTTCAACAAGCGATGGGATCTAAATTATGTTTGAGCACGTCGAACCACCCTCAAACGGATGGTCAAACGGAGCGAACGATACAAACCTTGGAAGATATGTTAAGAGCTTGTGTGCTTGAAAGTAGAGGAAATTGGAAGGAGCTTTTACCATTGATTGAATTTGCATACAATAACAGTTATCACGCGAGTATCGGTATGGCACCTTATGAGGCATTGTATGGGAGGAAATGTAGAACACCGTTGTGTTGGTCAGAAGTTGGTGAGGATAGAATTTTGGGACCCGAAATTATTCAAGAGACCACGGACAAGATTAGAATGATTCGTGAGAAGGTTAAGCAAGCACAAGATCGTCAGAAGAGTTATGCGGATAACCGTAGGAGGCCTTTGGAGTTTATGGAAGGTGACCATGTATTCTTGAAGGTTACTCCGAGGTTGAGGTTGAAAGGACCGTTTAAGTCGAGGAAATTAAGTCCGAGATACGTGGGACCGTATGAGATTCTAGAAAGGATTGGTGAAGTAGCTTACCGTTTAGCCTTACCGCCTTCTCTATCAGAAATGCATGATGTTTTTCACGTGTCTCAATTACGAAAGTTTATTCCCGATCCTCTTCAGCCGGTGTTACCAGATGCAATTGAGATAGAATCAGATTTGACTTTTGAACCCTTACCGAGCCGCATAGTGGGAAGAGAGACTAAAGTGTTGCGAAACAAGGAGATTCCTCTTGTTAAGGTTCAGTGGGATGCGACACATCCGGGTGATGCTACATGGGAACTTGAATCGGAAATGCGGGATGCTTACCCTCACCTTTTCAGGTAATTCTTAAATTCGAGGACGAATTTCTATTTAAGGGGGGGAGGATGTAATACCCCGTATTAAATTAAATGCTCTAATGTTATTAACTGACACTGAGGTTTTATCAATTGGTACATTAGAGATACTTTTGGACATTAAGTTAGTAGTGTTAACTTAAAGATATTTTCTTATATCCTTTTCTTTCTATTTCTTTCTCATTCTTTTGAAACAACACAAGATTCTAGAGAGAAGGAGTAGAGAGAAGGAGGAGCAAGAAGAGAAAGAGGAAAGCTTGGATTTCGATCATTTCTCCGCCGATTCAACTCATCTTCGACATCAGCGACTCGTAATCGAGGTGGGTTCTAGTTAGAAACTTATAGATTTGATTGTGGATGAGAAATCATAAGTTTGGATATTTGGGATTTCATAGAGAAATCTAGGTTTTTAACAAATCCATCAATGTTCATGAGCAAGTGCTTATAATCCGTAAATATATTATCTATAGGTTGTATTTATGCTCTAATATGATCTGGAACAGGTTAGGATGGTTTTAGATGGTTTTGAACCATGGATTTTGTGTGTGAAGCAGAGCTGAGAACTCAGTTCTCGCGCGCTTCGCGGCGCGAACTATGCAGGTTTTTAGGGGCTTTGATTCTGCCTTCAGTACGCGGCGCGTACAGGAGTTCGCGGCGCGAACATTGTTGAAATTATGAGGGTTTGCTTCTGCCAGAGGGTTCGCGGCGCGACCTAGCTGTTGCGCGGCGCGAACTGAAGCTTTCTTAACCAAATTCTTTAGCTTAATGAGAAATTGTTTCGATCGTAACTTTTGGACCGTAACTCTGTTTTAATCGCCGTTCGAAGTGGTAGGAAGCTAGGAGTGTGTACTTTCTAGTAGTATAGGTTTTAGGAAAAAGGGGAGAATTATTTAATCGAGAGTCGGGTCATTGCTTGATTCTTGGGTTGGTTTTCGTTCGGAACCATGAGGACGTTATGCTTTTGGTATGATGTTTGTGTGCTCTATAATTGTTGGTTGAGTTCTATTGCAGGTGGGTTGGTAAACCTTTGTTATATATATATATATTAGAGAGGTTTGAATAATTTCATTGTATATGAATAACGGATAAGTGAGGAAAACCTAGGATGAGACATTATATGGAACATACGTGTTTGGAATCTTATGAGGAAAGGCTAACAGGCCTAGTGGTTTGCGGAAGCGATCACCATTGTTGATGTATTAATCGGAACCGTTGTATTTTCGTTATTTCTTTATTTTTCCTTTGAATGCTAACAGGCATTCTTTGTGCAGAGAGGCACATAATCTTGGCAGGTTTGATTCCCGCTTTTGTGTACGAATGGAACCTACGGGTAGAGACTTGTGATGGTGTACGGGCCATGTGAAGTGACGATTCATGGGGAAAGGCTCATGAGTCCGAATCCATTTCGTATGTCAAGATTTTCCAAAGGATCCATGACTCGTGCCACCTCCTAGACGTAGAAGGGGACGGGAATATGGGGATGCCTTGGTATTGGTTTCCGATTAGTAATTTTGTGTTTGAGTTGTTGAATTCTAAGTATGACTCCATATAATGTTAGCGTAAGAACTCAAGGTCTAGTTTCTTTTATGACTTGAGACTTATAGGTTAGAACCTTGTAAAGCCGAGAGGATCCATAGGATAGGGAACTCACTGAGATATTTTATCTCACCCCATTTATATATTGATTTCAGGTACTACAGGTTCCGCGAAGGGTAAGGAGAAAGCAGTTTGATTTCCTTATTCCTTATGCTTATTTTGGACATGGCGAAGCTTCCGTTGTGGATTTTCTTTTGAGATCATTGTTGATCTAGTTCTTAGTATTTTTGTTTTGAACATCTTGTATGTATTATGCCGTTGTTAAAACTTTGTATTTCGGGCATTAATATGTATAATGTGTTGACTAGGAACTTATAAGTATTTTCAGCACCAAATACTTGGATTCATGTATATGTATATGCTTTGATGTATGTATCTATATATGGGTGTTACAAACAACTTGTACAAGTACGTACAAACCCTTCTAATTTCATCCATTGTGGACTCAACTCAAATCGATTGTAAAAAGCATTTTGATTGAAAAAGGAACTTGGTATTGACCAAGGTTTGTTATGAAAAGATTCGCACTTGGGCGAAGAAAGGAATGATTTGATGAGTTGAAATTATATTTAGTGTTTTTGTAAAAGAAATAGGCAAATCGAGTTTGAATGAGTCCTTCATGGAATCTAAGCATTCAAACAAATGCTTAACGGCCATCGCCCAAATGCTTTAGAACAAATTGTACAAGTACGTACAAACCCTTCTAATTTCATCCATTATTGACAAAACTCGATTCGATTATTAAAAACATTTTTTGGAGTTTTTGATTGTGACAAAAGAAGTTTGAAGAAGATACTCGGTGTTGAACAAAATTTATTGAAAATTGTTTGAAGTGAGCTCAATGTTGGATCGCGTATTTATTTGAATGAAAATTATTTGTAAAAGAAGGATTGACTTTATTATGATATTATCTTAACAAACCAATTGAAATCATATTTAATTAATTAATTAAATTCAACTATATTATTAATTAACTTTAATCAATTAACATTATAATTGAAGTTAAAAAAATAAAATAGAAGATTAATTAAGAAGAATGATTAACTAATTAGTTGAAAAAAATGAGTATGCATAATTTTTGTGGAAAATAATTCTAATGGGCCAAGGGGTGAAACCCGGGTGGGGTAAGGCCCATGATTAAAAACTGAATAGAAAAAAAAAAGATAAAATAAATAAACTATGGGTCGGACCGGGTTGGGTCAGGTGAACCCGGATCCGGCCATTTAACACACAATTGGGTTTTGGTCTAAAAAACCCTAAACAAAAAAATGAGGAACGCCCGTGGCTCCTTCTCCAGCAACGGCCTCTCTCTCAGATCTCCCTCAACTTGCCATAGATTCGTCTCCCTCTTCTTTGTTCAGTAATGGCCACAACAACAACAATCAAAACCAAACGCATCCCTCTCGTTCTCTCTCGATTTCGGCCTCTCTCTCAATCAATCTCTCAATTTCTTTGATGCGTTTCTCACTCTCGGTTCCGATCAAAACACGAACAAAAACAAAATCAAGCATTATACCCCTATTCCCCAATCATACCCAATACCCATGATTTCATTATGATTTAGCAATGGTTACCTCTTACAAGTAAAAATTAGAAAAAATGGAAAGTCAAATAATGAAGAACAAGACGATTGAGGCGAAGCTTGTGATGCTAATCTCTCAGGTGAGTTCATAACATCTCATTTTTTACCTGTTTCTTCTTTGCTTCTGAATTTGAATACGTTGATGTTGTGATTTGGTGTTGGTGTGCGTTTTGCTGGGTTTAGCGATGTCGAGCTGGTTGTGTGTTACGATACATTGCGTCTGAGTGTTGAGTGACTCAGTTAATGAGTGTTGTTGATGTTGTTCTGAGTAGAGTTTTCTGCAGGAAATGGTTGAGTGGTGGTGATTTTGAGAGGTTGCGGTTTGAGTGAGTGTTGTGGAGTGTTCTCTGTGTTGAGTGTGAGAGTTGAACGAAGGTTATTATGTGAGTTCGGTTGAGAGTTGATGAATGGGGTTGAGATATGTAGGTTTGAGAGCAGTGAGGTTGCAGGGATTTGAGCCAAGGTTCAGTGAGGGAGAAGGCTTTAGGATTGAAGATAGAACTTTGCAGAGTTTTGGTTATGAAATTTCGTTGGGAGAGGTTTAAGTAGAGGTTTTCTTGTGTTTTTCTCCCCCCTTTTCTGTTGTGTATGCAGCTTCTCTATATAGAGTTTGATATCAGAATTTGGGAGGGAAAGAATTGGTGAATTTTGAACAATTTTGGTAATCTGTTTATTTGCTTTTTGGTGCAGGTTATGGTTTGTCTACTTTGGTGAATGTTTTGGAGTATTGCTGCAGAGTTTTTTGGACTGTTTTGGTGCAGTGGAGCAGCAAGTCGGCTGGAGCAGGGTGGTGGACCGTTTTTTATGCAGAGAAAAGATGCTACTGGCGCAGCAAGCACATTGGAGGAGCAAAGATGCTCAACACATATTTTTTTCTGTGTAATTACCAAAAAAACTAAAGTATCCCATGTAATAATATGTTATATTTTTTTAATTATTTTTATGACAAGCAGATTAAACAAGAGTTTATTATAGCAATTTGAATGCAAATGAATATAAAAATTCAATTACTATCTACAATATTAACTTAATCAATAATTCGTTTTAATTGTAAAAAAAAATATTAATTCCGATAACAATAAACTTAAAGATTCAATTAACCAAATGAAACATAAAAATCGAACACAAAGTGCAAGGATTCAAATGTAATGTAATTAGCGAGACGATTGGGCCAATGGGCTTCCCAAACAATCTACTATAGATATGGATACAAATGATGTGAATGGGATATGAAATGGTTAAAAGAAAGAGTATCAACTTTGGTCATGCATATTAAAATACTAGGGCAAAAATTCGGGTATGACAATATGGTTTGTCAGATCAAGCTTCAGTGGAATCTAATGGCTGAGAGTGTGGGAGAACATGGTGTGCTTTGCTGGAAGCGCTGCGTGGGATCTGCAAGCAACTTATAGCACACAAATCGTGAAAAATAAAGAGTGGAGGATAGGGATCGAACCCAGCCCCTCCACTATCAATCAAGGCATTCTAGCCAACTATGATGCATCGAGTTTGTTGTAAACACTACCAACAAAATTCAATATGTAAAAAACTATTTTAACAATGGAAATCAATTCATACCGGACCCACCACTCGCTACCGTCTAATGAGAAAGAGGGAAGACTTTGACCGGCCATTGGAATTGTTCCACGCGTAGAGAGAGAGAGAGAGAGAGAGAGAGAGAGAGAGAGAGAGAGAGAGAGAGAGAGAGCAAGGATTGACTGGCCAATGGCAAACACGCACGCATGGCCCAACTTTCCCAGGGAACTATTCATCGTCTTCCCCACCTTACCTGTGGATTTTCCTGCGGGTATAGCTGGGAATCTACCTGCGGAAATTCCTTTGATTCTTTGCAAACTTTAAAACTCACCATGACAACGTTGGATAAACCAAGTGACCAGATCGAGTTAAAAGAACCTCCTAAGCACGAATCCACCATCCATTTATCCTGAAATGCCCTGCAAATTGAAACACGAAGAAGAGACACCTTGTGCCCTAACAATGGTGTAGTCTATTTTGGGCAATATGGCTTCATTCTAATGGTTTGAATCTCCTTTAAAACACATTAGGAACTCAAATATACCATTGGCATAAGTTGAAACACGTTAAATAACGAAAAGAGAAATCAAGAATGCATGAGAATAACATGTTCATGGCATGCGAATTCTAAGCGCATCAAGCATAAAGATTAGTTCAATCCTACTCTATGATACCTCTGGAGATGAATGGGATGATCTTTAGGCTTTAGGAATGTCTATAACTTGTTGGCCACACGTTGTCCTTTTATTGAGTTCTTCTCACAAAACCCTAGTGTTCCTCCTCCAAGAAATTCGCCCCCTGGCTTGCTGAATGATTAGGTATATATATAGGGAGTGGATTAGGGTTTTAAGTTTGGAGGAAATCCAATCTTTGATTGAAAGAAAATTTGATTGAAAAATAATGTTATTTCTTTCTAAATCTAGCCAACCTTGCTCATCTCTCTCAAATCTCTCTAGCCACAAATTAGGGTTATACATTTGACATATTAAGATTGATCAAATCTTGGATTTAAAACAAATTATTCATATTTATATGATTTATTAATGTTTAAGTGAATAAAAATTCAAATAAATAATAATAAATATTATAAAAATAAAATAATTAGTTTAAGAGTCAATATATGGGCCTTGGTCACATTTGGAATCCATGTTTTAGGCCCATTAGTCCAAAAGCACAAAATTATGCAATTAAGGTTTTGTATTTTTCTTGAAAATCGACCAACTTCTGAGCCTCGTATCTCCTTCAATTTTTATCATATGAACATGTTCAAGGACGTTTTGGAAAGCTTAAAGAGTCCTCTAAAAGCTCCTTTTGGTTTCATCTCAATTGAGTCCACCATGTTCATGTACCACTCTTTGAGAAAAAAATGACTTTTTGTTGACTTTCAAAAGGACCTATAATGTATTGGCTTATATCTCCCAAATGGTGCATTTCTGGCCTTGGCTAGTGAGAGACAAAATTGTATAGAATTCAATTTCCTTCAAAATGAGCTTTGGATGGGAAATTTCTGATGCTCCATGTGAAAGTTATGGCTGGTCAAAGTTGAGTTGACTTTCTCCTTAAAAACCCTAATTTAGAAACTCTTGACTTTGTTGGTTTCTGATCTTTTCTTGATGAACCATGATCAATCCTTTATCAAATGGTGAATGATACTTCTAAATAAGATCTTTGACAAAAAATCAGGAGTTTTGACTGTCCTCTGACCATAGTTTGACTTTTAGGTCAACTAGTGGATTGTTGATCGTTTGGGCCATTGGGTGGTCAACCCTTTGAATAGAGCCCTGAATTTTGTCATGGGGGTAGTTTGAAACATCATAGACTATATGAGATGCATTGGAGCTTTTGATCCACTGATTTTCTTCAGGGAACTATAAACCCTAGTTTCTTGAGCCTTTGTTTAGGAGGAGTGTCCTTGAGTCTTGACCTGTGGTATGAGTTTGATTTAAGAGAAATAAGATGGGAAAATTTTGGGGTATGACAGGACCCATAGGATAGGTGGACTAACTGAGATTTAGTAACTCATCCCATTCTAATTCTTATATTTCAAGTGGTTTGAGGCAAGATCGTGGTAA
Source organism: Vicia villosa (assembly GCF_029867415.1). Classification (NCBI taxonomy): domain Eukaryota; kingdom Viridiplantae; phylum Streptophyta; class Magnoliopsida; order Fabales; family Fabaceae; genus Vicia; species Vicia villosa. Next base: position 36,519 of record NW_026706395.1, on the reverse strand, counting down.
GGGCAAGATGTATTAGTCCTTTGGCGACTCTTAGTTGGATGTTTACCTCTTGTTCTATTTCTTGCTTCCTAGTTCTTATATTTTAGATATGTACTAGCTTATATGATGTATTATTAGAGCCATGATACATTCGGCTTTGTTGTACCTTGTACTATGATGTACTTTATTTCCGATGTGATATTATGCTATGTTGTCTTTATGTACCATTATTAGCATTACATGCATATTATTCTAGATATATATGTGTGGGGTGTTATAGTTGGTATTAGAGTAGGTCGATTATCGGCTTTGCTAAGACACATCATAATGAAGTACATTTATGCCATATATATGTATAGCCGTCATGATTCCTTATGTCTTACTTATGGCATTAAGCCTGATCAACTTGATTCTGTGTGTAGGACAGACATGAAAATGGCTGAGCAACGTAGAGGTCCCGGAAGGCCCAGAACAAGGAATATGGAGCCTGAGCAAGAAGCTGGAAATGCAGGCGTACCTTGGTAACAAATAGTGTAACAGATGCAACAGCATAATCAAATGATGATACAGATGATGTAGGGTATGCACGGGAAACCACCTTCTGCTCCAGTTCCCATTCCGCAAGCTGCAACTGGACTAGACTTTGGTGCCTTTTTAATAATGGATCCTCCAGAGTTTGTAGGCGTTCTTGACCCGGTGCTAGCTCATGAAGAGTTTATAAATTTGTGATTGTGGTGTCATTTTTTTTTACCTCCCCGTTTCACTTGGGAGGACGGCACGCTAGACTCTTCACATGGAATTTGGAAGGAGGGAAGCGCCCGTGGTGGGAGGAATTTTGTTTCAGTTCTTCCTACGATAGCACACGAACTTTTTAATTATCCTATGAGGAGGAAGGGGAAAATATCTCAAATAAACCCTAGGAGTTTGCTAAGTATGGGGATTCACCTAGACTAGAAATTCTGGAGTCCGGGAAGTTGGTTATACATAGGGAAGAGTTTAAGCACCCTACATATCCGTAGTACTCTACGGGAACCTTCTCTGTGTCTATGTGTTTGTGTTTGTTGATAATTATTGGGAAAGTTTCTCCTTTGTGTTAGGAGAAGGAATTGAAATGATTTGAAAAGGCAGACAGACTGACTATTTTTGGTTTTTTATTATTAGCTCGCTGAGATTCCTTGTGAACCTCATGCATACATATTCCTAATGGAAGTCAGAGCTTTTTGTAGTTCGGAGAACTAATTAGGGAAATTAATTATTTTTGGTGCCTTGCTTGAAGCTCAAGGTTGAAGCTTGAATTAAATCTATGTTTATAGTAAAGAGACATGAAGTCATCTTTACAGAGAGGTATTTCTACTATTCCACCACAAACATTTAAAAGTGACAGAAAAGTTGAATTCATTTCATTAAGAGAGGGACCTTACTTGTGTGTTTACAAGTATGCCAGTCGCGTGTCTCTTGAATGAAAGAAAGATTCTCAACCAAATTAGGGAAAGTGTACAAGTCTGGGTGTGTTTTCCTCAGAGAATGCCTTTCAAAGTCCTAAACGGGAGAATGTTTGAAATTGAAATTGAAATGTTTGTTTGTTTGAATGTGGTGAGATAGGAGAAATATCTCTCTATAGAGATAAGTTATGTTTATCTATTGTTTGAAATATTTGATTTTAGCTGGCTTGTATGAGGCCCAAGCTTGAGGCTTTTGGTTGATTTTTATTTGACTCTAGGAGATGACTCTACTGGGGATTAACTTAAACTAAGAAATTTTATGTTCTGTACAAATCCCAGAATTGAGGCTAACTCTAACTAGAGAGTGTTTATTTGATGGATTTTATTTGGTGTTTGTATAAAGCCTAGAATTGTGGCTGACTCTTAATTGGGGAATATATTATTTTCTGCCTTGTATGAAGCCCAAGGTTGTGGCTGACTCTTGCTAGGGGAAACACTGTTTTCTGCCTTGTATGAAGCCAAGGTTGTGGCTGACTATTGAGGAAACTGAGTATGGATAACTCTATGTGGAAAAGATCCTAAAGGTTAGGAATCTTTTGACACAGGAAATATGGTTTATATCCCTTGTACAAAGCCCAAGGTTGTGGTTACTTGAAGGTGAAGGACTCACTGGGGAGACTCTATTATCTGCCTTGTACAAAGCCCAAGGTTGAGGCTGACTCTGAATAGGGGAATACCTATGAGTAAGGTTTTGACTTTTAAGGGAATATGTGGGTTCAAAAAGATGGTTTTGGAAGCTTACCCTTTCCAGGGAATTCACTTAGTTGGGGAATTTATCTTTGAAAGCTGAAGTTTTGGAAGTTAACCCTTTCCAGGGAATTGTGACTTTAGAGGACTGATTTTGGAGGCTGACCCTTTCTAGGGGTTTTTGTTAAAATGAAGGAATTAATGGAGGCTGACCCTTTCCAGGGGTTTTTGTTAAAATGAAGGAATTAATGGAGGCTGACCCTTTCCAGGGGTTTTTGTTAAAATAAAGGAATTAATTGAGGCTGACCCTTTCCAGGGGTTTTCGATGATGGCAGAAGGATTAACTAGTTGAGACTTCTTTTTTAAAGCCCAAGATTAAGGCTAACACTGACTGAGGATAGACAGCTATGGAACCTAGACTCTGCTAAGGAGAAAATTATTGAAGAGTAGGGTGACAAAGACTATCCATGTCTCTCATTCCAAAAGGTGTACTCAATACTGAGATTGAGGCATTCTTAGCTTGTTCAAAAGTCTGGTTTGAAGAGTAGAAGAAACTCACCAGGGTAGGCTAAAAGGTGACTAAAGACCTGTTCCTATGTTTATAAGAAACCTGATGGGTCCTTGTATACAAGCTTAAGAGTAAGCTGGAAATATGCTTTTAAGAAGCCTGTGGGTCCTTGTACAAAGCCCAAGAGGAGGCTAATCAAGGGTCATCGAGGGTCCTTGTTATAGCACAAGAGAAAGCTATGTGGTTTTGAACTTATTTTGGCTCTAAGCAAATGGGTAAGAGGTTTGACCGGGAATAATTCCTCTTGGGTGGATGTGTCTTAGTTTGGGTTCTAAGGCTTTTTCAAGATGTTTCACCGGGAATAATTCATCTTGAGGGTTTGAACTAAAGATCTCTAATTAGGAAAGAGCCTTCACCGGGAAGACATTCTCAATCCTAGGCCATATTCCTATAATATATATATATATATATATATATATATATATATATATATATATATATATATATATATATAGTTTAACTGTCCTAAGGTTTTCACTCAGACGTAGTTCTAAACAATATATATATATATATACCGTTTATATTTGACAGTAATTTAAATGAAAGCTTGTAAATGGAAAGCTATAAAGTCTAACTTGGATGGAGTGGAGGCCTTTGAAGATGTATGTACAATAGCCTTACCGGTAGCTTTATTGTTTGTTGATGACAGTTGAAGGTTTAATGTAAACAGTTAAAGGTTTTTGAAAACAGAAGAAGTGAAGATGGACACTAGGTCACATAGGTATCTGAAGAGTTTCACCGGGAATAATGCCCTTCAAATACCAGAAGAATGTTTTGAAAACAGAGAGAAGATTTTGTAAATACAGTTTTGAAAACAAACTATGAAAAGAAAAAGGTGTTGGGTCTTACACTCTATTAGAGGCCCAAAGATTTATTTACTGTTTATGAAAAACAGCTGAAAATGAAATGGAATGATACAAGGTTTTGTTGTCTGAAAACCTTGATTGTCTATTTAATCGGAGATTAAAAAAACAGTTTTGAAAATTGACCAATGTCAACCTAATTAAGATAAAGAGAAAATCTATACCTAATTAAGACCTAAATGATTAGGGTTTTACCATAAAATTATTCACAAAAATGATTAGGTTTAAAATCAAATAAAAATATATATTAAAAGTATTTAAAAATACTTAAAAACATATCATTTTAAACCTACTAAAAAATACATGAAATAAATAATATTTTTTGTGATTTTTTGGTTATTCATAAAATAGATATATTAAATGATAAGTGTGTGAAAAATGAAGTGAAAATGATTTAATTTGATAGGGGAATTTATTGTGTGAAATTTGTGAAGAAAATGAAAGGAATTGGGTGTTAAAAAATAGTTTTGGCCCTTGGAGGGTTTGAACCCGCGCCCTCATAGTCGCACACTCAAAATAATACCACTGGGCCAAGCACCAGTTGGTGACTATAACGCGCGCGCATTTGGTTTTGTTTCAAAATGAGTTAGAAATTATTGAAAAACAAAAGAATTAAAAGTCTGGGGCGAGGGGGATTCGAACCCCAGACTAGAGGCATGAGGAGACTAAGAGCGCATGTGAGGCCACTAGGGCAAACGATGAATTCGTTTAGGAAACGTATACCATTCAAAATAAAATAAACTTTGCCCAGAGATTTGAATTTTGTGCGCCACAGCCATGGTCATCTTCAACCTCAAGCTTGAAGATTTTGAATTTTCTAACTTGCTCAATTCTCAACCAAACAGGGTGATGTAAACATGGATTTCACTCTAAATTTCCTCACGAACTCAAAAATGTAACTAACACAGATTTATATTAACTACATCTAATGAATTAACTGAAAAACGTGAAGAACCCTAAAATTTGAAAATCAAATTAAATGACTATACTGAAAGATAAATAGATGATGATAGAGGGTTTTTAATCCTCTGATGATGTTGAATGAAATTGTATCGAGTTTTAACAACAAGAGTGCATAGATTAAAGAGGTGGAGTTCAAAAACTTACCTCTGAAAATGAAGGTCATGTGAATGGTGGAAAGCTTCTGGCTTTGAATGGATGATCACAAAAGCTTCCTGGGACCTTGTTGATGCTATTTGGGCACTTAGATTGCTTTGAGAACCTCTGAATTGTTCTACTCGACCCCTCTTGCTTGAGCTTCAAGTAGAAGTAGGAGATGATGATTCTGCACCTACAGATGAGTTGCGACCATCTGGATAGCTTCATTACACCCTAAGGAATGTGTATGAATGCTTAGATTTGTTTGACACCCTCTGAACTAATCTACAGACCTCCAACTGACTTTGCTCCAAATTAAAAGTGACTATGGTGTTCTTGCCCTTACAAAAGTGATCCAGGTGTTTGGATCACTTCTAATGAACCTCCTTGAGATGTTAGAAGGCTTACTTTCAAAAGAAGAGCTTTGGTTTGAAGAATTCGATTCTTCTTGCCAAAGAACTTTTAAAAACCATAAGCATGAGGGAGAGAAGGAGAAAGCAATAATTGGAGTTGCTTTGGTGTGATTAATACTGAGGTATGCACTTGTATTTATAGGCAAAGAGTTCAGTGTATTTGTAGAGGAGTGAGCTTGCTTAGTGAAGTCACTTTGGTTTCTTAGCCATGAAGAAATTCAAAGAATCTTGCAAATGTGATCATTGAAAATTTGAGCCATTCCCCCTATCCATTGATTTCTTCTGATCCTAGGGGACAATTCTGATGCAGAGGTGAGTTCCAATTGGTTGGGAGAAGATTCCTTTGGTGATTCATCCATTTGCCATAAATTCCCAAATGTAATCATTACATAATCACATGTCTTTGTTTTGGGAATATTCTTCAATCCTTATGCAATGATGAAAATGAATGAATGGCATCTTCACTTATGTGTTATGGGTCGGGTAACATCAATTAGTGGAGTCATTTGCACAAAATTGCAAAGTTTCAAAATGGTACATGACCTATAATTTCCTTCCATGAGGCCAACTTTGAGCAAGCATAACTCCTAGCTCAAAAAGAATTTGGAGATGGTTGAACACAATTTGGAAAGCCCATAACATATACTTCAATTCATTAGTTTGGAGTTTCTTCAAAATCATTTGGGAAATTTGTGAAAAATGGGCCTGAAGTTGGAAGAAAACTAGGTTAAAAACACTTAGAAAATTTTCTAAGTTTTTATGACCTATAACTTCCAAAGCTCAAATCTCTTAAATGACTGATCTCTTGAAAAAAGTTGCAATGTAAGAAGTTATTTTATTTCATGAGATCTACAACTTTCATGTTGGAAGTTTTTTGAGTTGTGTAGGTGAAATTTTGAGATCCATGAACTAGGTCAAAATGCACTTAGTTTGACTTTTTGTTGACTTTTTGATCCTTGATGAACTTTCTTGATTTTCTTTGGTAAAATGACTTCAATAATCATATATTGATGATATTGATCCTTAAAATTTATGGTTTGGCCAAAAATCCTATGAGTCAAAGGTAATCTTGTACAATTGACTTTTTCTAAATGAAGTGAAATCTTGGACTTTTGTATTGAATCAAGCTCTCCTCCTCAGATGGATGATATAAATGGATTATATTGAGGTAATAGAAATTCTTGAGTCATGTTTTGAGTTGTGGATATATGTCCTGATTAAAAGTCAACTGTCCAAGTGAATTAGGTCTGAAACCCTAATTGTCGACCAGATGAAATTGATGACTATAGATCTTGGATTAAAGTGTAATGCCCAATGGATATTTTCATTTGAATCATTTGAAGATGATTGAACCATTTGATTGATGTCCTGAAGTTCCTTAGAGTTTCCCAAATGTGGTCCCTGATTTCAAGCCTTGATGGGCTCAAAACCCTAGTCTGGTGATCTGAGCAAACCTGAGTCTTGATGACTGGGGTCTAATCAATCATTAGTGAATAGAATGAAGCTTTTGAGTCCTATGATTGTATTGGAGACTAATCCTTTTATTGATTGATCCTTTTCCTGAGCTCTTTTGTCCTTGAACATCCTCGATTAAGTACCAGATGAATAAGTGACTGCTCTGGCTATCTGTTTTGAATTTGATGTGAAGTCTAGAGGTGTAATATCTCAGGTGGGTCAAAATTAGGGTATGAAAGTGATCAAGATTACAATTTGTGATTCAATGTTATCTTTTGCAATACATCTATAGCAATCTAGGTCAAAAGAGTTTATAAATCCAAAATCTTTTTGAAATTTCACCACATTTCTCCATTTGTCTAAATTGATTGCAAAACGTTTTGGATTTATGAACCATGATAACCCACCCAAGAAGAGAAATTGTGATTTTTTACCCCCAAAACTATATTTATATTACGAAACAAAGTTAATTGTATGATGTGAAATATTTAAAGAAAGTTTGGTGGATACATTGATTTATTTAAGGAAAGTTTGTAGGCATATATGAACATTTAAGAAATATTGGTTCTTCACTAGTCTAATCTCAAACTTAATATTCTTATTTTTAAATTAGAAGTAAATTTTGTAAATACTATTAATCTATTATTTTGATAGTTTACAAATAAAAAATAATAATTTGGAAAAATGCAGATAAAATACGAAATGAGTGATGTCTTTATTACAAAATTGTTAATTACTCAATTAATTTCTAAAGATATCGCCTACGCTTTTTGAATGAGTTTATTACACAGTCTAATGATATAGATATAATTATTAACGAGTTTTTCGTGCAAGCTTATCTTTAAAAATATATTTTAAAATTGACGTGATTAGAGTACATACAATATTAATAAAATAAAGGGATATTTGTTTATTAAAAAACTAGTAAAAATTATAATTTGTGATCAGGATTACAATTTGTGAATTAATTTTATCTTTTGCAAAACATCTATAACAATCTAAGTCAAAGGAGTTTATAAATCCAAACCCTTTTGAAATTTCACCCCATTTCTCCATTTGTCTAAGTTGATTTCCAAATGTATTGGATTTATGAACCATGCTAACCCACCCAAGAAGAGAAATTGTGATTTTTTACCACCTAAACTATATTTATATAAGGAAACAAAGTTAACTCTATGATGTGAAATATTTAAAGAAAGTATGTGTAGCGGGGAAAATCTGAGATCGAAGCCATTATTTGACTCGACTCAATATTTCAGTGAAAGTCGCCACCGCGCTTTATTGCTTCCAAAGGAAATGCGAAAAGAACGAAAAACCCAAAGTTTGTTTTTAAAACAAAAAGAGATCTTAGGTACGGGTGTTGATTATACAAGGGGAAGGTTTTAAGCACCCCTCATATCTATGGTACTCCATAGGAACCTTTTTGAAAATCTGTGTTTATAAAAAGATATTGTGTGCAAAAGAAACAGTTTGTTTGAATTTTAAAATAAGCTCGGCAAGGCATTAAGCCTTGTGCCTACATACCTCCTCAGTGCAATGGAGAAGTCAGAGCTAATGTAGTTCCGCTTTAAAAGGAAAAGCGTGTGAAAGGAATAAACACGTTTACCATAGTTGGGGCGAATACTCAGCCATTGATCTTAAACATGAGAAGGAACGAATTCTTTGCGTCACAAATGAGAGAAGGGCGCAAACTCGGATTAAATCGACCAGTATGCCACTAGCTCTCTCATGTGGAAAAGATTTCGTCGTGTCAATCAATATTAAGATCGTGGGGTATCGCAATTAATGACAATGATTAATCGTGCTTACTTTTGAAAGAAAATGCCAACAAGGGCTAAATATAGTTTTAAAGAAAACATTTAAAAGGGATTTCAAACATAAGAAGTTTTTTTAGAAAAAGAGAGGAGACTTTGAAAATCTAAGAAGTGGGAGGAGATGAAGAGGCTATCCTAGTGCGGGAAAATAAAAGTTTAGGGAAAACGATCTGACCAAAATAAGAAGTCGACACTTGACATATTGAGTCAAGGAAGAATTCTCGTCCTTTGGATTACCACGACTAAACCAAACACTACCACTTGGGGATCCAAATGAACTTATAGTCTTTAGCACCACTTTGCATTAAGCACATTAAAATTCTGACGAAAATCGGGCAAAGTAACGGCTATTTTCGGGTAAAGTCCTTATCACGACACCTTGGAATTAACCATCAAGGGCTTTCGAGGAAATACCTGCACACACAAACAGACAACAATCCAGTGCAAGACAGACAGAATCACAGCGGAATAACAACAGCATAACAGGGTCCAGAGGTACTAAGTCCAACAAGTCCATGTCTCCAAAATTCTCAGGATAGTAACCAATAGTCCATAGGGCCTTATGTGTTTTTTAGATTTTAAGTAGTTTATTAATGTTTTAGCACGAAAATAAAGTATGGTCCAAATGGACAAAAAGAAAATAGCGGAAACATAAACAAAGCATCCAAATGGACAAAGAGAAAATAGCGAAAACATAAACATACGTCCAAATGGACAAAGAGAAAATAACGGAAACATAAACATATGAATAATAAAATAAAGCATAAAGCGAGAAATAATAAAGAACAATATAATAAAGTGCAGAAATTAAAGTCAATTGTTAGATGTTAAAGATAACCATCCTGAAACTTGTCAAGTATGTTATCAAAGTTAGTAATAAAGATTGATGGTGAGTGAAGAATGTTCTCGGATTTAAATTCAATGAAAGTCTATCAGAAGCTTGATAAAATCATTGCGACAACACGATAAACTTCCATAAGTCTTAAATCAACCGCATACAATTCTCTTCCATATTTGATCTTTTTATTCGGGACACGAAATGTTGCGCTATGTTAAGCAGATCGCCAAGTGATTTATGTAAAAATCACCCTACAACGAGGCCGGTCAACAATCTTTGTGCTAATGCATGCTAGAAAACGATATGTAGATCGTTCTCAAAAAGCAATACCGCACGAAAAGAAAATAGGTAGCGGTCTCATCTTCATCTAGAATCCAAAAGAATTCTCATGATGTTGAAGATTTTCATCGACCAAAATAAAAAGAAATGAAAGATGGAACCTTATTCAAAAGTTCCTTCCATCTTCAAGTTCAATCACTTAATATTGCGGATTCGGATTTGCATCCTATCAACGCCCTAAGTCCATTGACATTGGAGAGGAATTAGACCTCTAAATTTGTGTCATACCCCAATTTTTGACCCTAATATTACACATCATTTGCATACCAATCATCAATCAAGAAGTTTTAATTTAGAGCTCTACTGGTGATTTTATGCTCAATTCATCTGCAAGGGAATCATCGAGCACCCATATTTTAGTCTTGTATATATTGTTTTACTAACCAAAATACCAAAAATATTGCCTTGTGCTCTTGTATGTTTGTGTTTTGTAGGTACCAAGTCAAAATACCCATCAAAGGAGCATTTTTCAACATTTTCACTGTGCAAATTGATTTGCATAAGGTGTAAATCGATTTACACAACTGATTCTGCACCAGATTTGCTTCTGCCATCAGTGCAACTCGATTTGCATAAGACAACAATCGATTTGCATAACTGTTTTGCCCCAGATTTTGCCTTTTTAAGCAATGTAAATAGATTTGCATAAGATGAAAATCGATTGCACCAGTGCGAATTTGGAAAAATGAAGGCAAAATTCAGCTTTTGAAAGTGTTGACATCATTTGCAAGCATGGGAAGCATGACTTAGTTCTTACATTTTATTACCTACATCATTTGATCATAAACCCTCATGTGATTGCATCAAGACCATTGGATCTCTTTTTTGGCTCCAAAACCATTTCCCAAGCCTAATTCTATTTTCCAATCCTAACTCCAAGCCACAAAATTTCCCAAGCCTAAGTGCTATAAATTGAGGCATTCCCCTCCTCATTTTTGAAGCTTGGATAGCCAAGAAAACTCTTGCTCTTTCTCTCCTCACCTCTTCCAAACCCCTCACTCAAAGCTCTTTTCCTCTTCCATAAAAATTAGTGAGTCACATCTTAATCCTCACTAATTTAGAGCTAAACCTCCATCTAAACATCACTTTCTTCATCAATTGTGAGAGATCAAGGCTTGTGGTTGTGTGTTCTTGAAGAAGATTCAAAGCTTGTGAAAGATTTGGTAAAATTCTAGATCCTTTCCATAATCCAAGATGTGATCCATTGTTGTTTATGTTTGATGCACCTTTGGTGCTACATTGCTGAGTTTTGCTTGCTTACTTGATACATTTTCGTGCACAAATTGATCCAAGATCACAAGGTGTTTGGTTTTATGTTTAAACAAGTTTTCTTCTCTTGATTTGCTGTTTTTTTTTTGAAAAACTGTGTTGTGCAAATCGATTTGCATCTGGTGCAAATCGATTTACATAACTAAAAAACTGCGCAGATTTGAAAACAGAGTTATGTAAATCGATTTACAGTCTGTGCAAATCGATTTACATCTGAGCAGAATGTGTTTTTTGCCTTTTTTTAACTTGTTTTTGGTTTTAACTCATCTTCTACTCCATTCTTTTGATATTTTCTTTGAATCACAAGTTAGAGGCCTAATTTCTCTCTAATTTCAATGGACTTAGGGCGTCGATAGGATGAGAATCCAAATCCGCAATATTAAGTGATTGAAATTATGGATGAAAGGAGCTTTTGAATGTGGTTCCATCTTTTACTTCTTTTTATTTTGATTGATGAAAGTCTTAATACCTTGAGAATTCCTATGGATTCTTGGTAAAGACTAGATCACTCCTTATTTTTCTTTTCTTGTGGTATTGCTTTCGGAGAGTGATCTACATATCACTTCTCTCGCATGCATTAGCACATAAAGTTTTGACCGGCCTCGTTGTAGGGTGATTTCTATATAAATCACTTGGCGATCTGCTTAACATAGTGCAATATTTCGGGTCCCGAATCATAAAAAGATCAAATATGGAAGAGAATTGTATGCGGTTGATTTAAGACTTATGGAGGTTTGTCGTGTAGTCCCTATGATTTTATCAAGCTTCTGATAAATTTCCATTGAATTTAAATCCGAGAACATCCTTCACTCACCATCGATCTTAATTACTAACTTTGATAACATACTTGACAAGTTTCAAGATGGTTATCTTTAACATCTAACAATTGACTTTAATTTCCGCAATTTATTATATTGCTCTTTATATTTCTCGCTTTATCGCTTTATTTTATCATTTCCTCATATTTACATTCCGCTACTTTCTCTTTGTCCATTTGGACGTTTATATTCCGTTATTTTCTCTTTGTCCATTTGGACACTATGTTTATGTTTCCGCCATTTTCTTTTGTCCACTTGGACCATACTTTACTTTTATGCTAAAACACTAATAAACAACAAAAAAATCTAAAAAACGTTTAAGGCTCTCTTTCGGGCTATTGGTTACTATCCTGAGCATTTTGGAGATTCGGACATATGGACTTAGGAACTCTGGACCCTTATTCTATTTTTACTCTATGATTGTTCTGTCTGTCTGGCATTGGATTGTTGTCTGTTTGTATATGCAGGTATTTCCTTGAAAGCCCTTGATGGATAATTCCAAGGCATTGAGATAAGGATTTTACCCGAAAACAGCCGTTACTCTGCCCGATTTTTGTCAGAATTTTAATGTGCTTAATGCAAAGTGGTGCTAAGATAATAATTTCATCTGGATCCCCAAGTGGTAACATGTTGGTACTGATAAGTCCAAAGGATGGGAAATCTACCTTGACTCTTAATGTCAAGTGTTGGCTTCTTATTTCGGTTAGACCGTTCTTTTCCTTAGCTTTTATTTTATGCACTAGGATAGCCTCTTCATCTCCTCCCACTTTTTAGATTTTCAAAATTTTCTCCCTTTTTACAAAACCTTCTTATGTTTGCAACTTTTTTTTAAAACCTTTTCTTAAAAATATCTTTTGCCCTTAGTGGCTTTTCTTCAAAAAGTTTAAACACGACTAATTGTCGAAACGAGTGGTTATACCCCAAGATTTTGAAATTGATTGATATAATGAGATCTTTTCCGCGTGAGAGAGGTAGTGGCATACTCGTTGATTTCTATCCGAGTTGGAGCCCTTCTTTCATTTACGATGCAAAGAACTCATTTGTTCTCATGCTCAAGATCAACGGCTGAGTATTTCTCTCCGACGATGATAAAGTGTTTATTCGTTTTAAAAATGTTTTCCCTTTAAGCGGAACTACATTAGCTCTGACTTCTCCATTGCACCGAGGAGGTATGTAGGCACAAGGCTTAACGTCTTGCCGAGCTTATTTTAAAAATAAAACAAACCCTTTTTTAGCACACACGACACAGATTTTCAAAAAGGTTCCTGTGGAGTACCACAGATATGAGGGGTGCTTTAAACCTTCCCCTCATATAATCAACACCCGTACCTGAGATCTCTTTCTTGTTTTAAAAACAAAACTTTGGGTTTTTTGTTCTTTTCCCTTTTTCTTTGGAAACAATAAAGCGCGGTGGCGATTTCAAATGAAATATTGAGTCGAGTCAATCTAATGGCTTCGTTCTCAGAATTTCCCCGCTACAGAAAAATGGCGACTTCACTGGGGATCCAGTTTTAAGTGTGTTAAGCCTATTTTTGTTTATCCGTGTGTTTATCTGTATATATTGCTGTGTGCTTTGTGTGTTTATTTTCTTTTTTTCTTTTTGATGCTCGATGGTTCCTCTGTGATGAGACAAAGTTCTAACCCGAACTTTCGTGAGTAACTTGAGATAGGAGGTGGTAAGACCAATAGTTGCATGTCAGGAGCAATCCTTAACATGAGCATCATATGGTGGAACCCCAATCAGTGGAGGCCTCATGGAAGGTAGTAGAGGTTGTTACGAATTATCGTAAGAACGCTATTACTTTCAATAGTGAGTGTCCGTAGAAGTTGAATGGCCTAGAACCTTTTAACCCATCTAAGCCTTTTTAGGATGTAGTGCAGAAACAAGATCAAGTACCAATTTGAGCTCAGACGAGGTCTTTTTAGGCATATTATTGGCGCCCATGAGCAATTGTGTGTGCCGGTAATATCCTATAGAAGATTGAAAACTCTGGGAACCTTTGTAGAACCCGATCGGCAGGTATAAAATTCCTTATAACATACCTTTTGGGATGGTTAGACCCATGACTCCATGCTCGTGACGTCGAACCTTTGACCTATGATCTTATGTGACCTTGCATGCTCTTGATTGTGATTGATGCACAAACCATGCATTCATGCATCCATGAAAACTCTTTTTCTTTTGGTTTTCAAGGAACTTAGAGGTCTTTCCCTGTAAACATCATAAGTTTCATCAAACTCAATGGATCTTGGGTGTTGATGGGGTGAAAACTCTAATCCACTAAAATGGATGATTGATTTTGATGATAACTTAATCAAAGCTTTAGTCCAATGTTTGAGTGTTTACAAGTTAATATCTTAAGTTCCTTGAAACTCAAATAATAATAAAAAACAAATCATTACATTTCATGCATCATTCTACATTTGGTCCTGCTTTCTAAATAAGTTTTTCTAGAAGCCTTATTTCCTTTCTCCTGGTATCATCAGTACAACACTCGTGCTAAGAAGAAATGGAAAGCATTAAACAAGAGATTCGTGAACTCCGCGAAGAGGTGATTACTATGAAGGCTGGTATGGAGCATCTGACTGCTCTGGTTGAGGCTCTAGTTGCTTCCTAAGTCAATCCTTCTATGATGGAAGAAAGGATGGCAAAGGTCTTTCTTGAAACTCTGAACTCATCCTTTCCTGAGGGGATAGTAATCCGTAAACCTACTGACTCCCATGGAGAGGTGGATATGAATGCGCTTCTAGAAAAAGATGTCCGAAAGGAATGTTTGTTTGAAGAAGGTAACTCAGCTGGTAGTGTGAAGAAGTTTGGTAATAACTTTTCAAAGAAGAGAATCAGGGGAGGAAACCATCATCATCGACGTCAGCATGTCATCCTTGTGCCCAATTCAGTTCATGCAGTGCCAGATTATCAGCAGAGTACTCGTCAACGAGCTCCTCCACTGAACGAGCAAAATCAATCTCAAAAGGGGAATTTTAATCCCATCCCCATGACTTACACAGAATTGTACCCTGCTTTGATTTGTAAGAATTTGGTTCAGATAAGGTCACCGCTTCCTGTTCCCGAGAAACTCCCTTGGTGGTACAATGCTAATGTCACTTGTGCTTTTCATCAGAATGCTCCTAGACATGACTTAGAGAATTGTTGGCCTCTAAAAAATGAAGTTCAAAGATTAATCCATGCTGGTATTTTGACTTTCCAAGATGTTGGTTATGATGTTCAAGCCAATTCTTTGCCAAAGCATGATTGAATCACTATTGATGGTAGCCTGAAGTTCGAAAGATGTTTCGTTCAGCATATGCCCAGATGGAGAGGGTTTTCTCAGTTTTTAGAATTCTTACTAATTTTCATTTGTAATATTTCTTGTTTTTCAATGCATTGTTTGCATGTAGACACTTGTTTATTTTTTAATGTTAATGCTAATACAATGATAATGTTTGTCTTGAAGTAATTCATTCGTTTCACTCATGTTTATTTGTTTTTATGCATTATGATACCAATTGATTTTGCCAAACTCTTGCTTATACAAAGATTGGAGGGAGGATGATGATCTGAAAATGCAAAATTTCTGGTTGTATGCTTTTGAATAAAACCCTACGGATGATGTACAGGCATTGTTTCAAATTCCCAAACACCGGAGGTATAAGGAAGATAATCCCTTGTTGACCCCTTTGAGCCTTGAAGTAGGAGTTTCTTTTCTAAACGAAAAACCCTAATTTTTAACTTGGGGCAGGGTAGTGTTCAGTTGATTTGACCAAGTATTCAGATTTCAAAAAGGATTGTGCATCCAAGTGTCAATCATGTCATATCCACATCAAAGGTTGGATCATGGAAAACCACAATGGTTATCCACCGCGTATCAAAAGGCATGGAAATGTGAAACTACAATGGTTATCCTCCATCCGCCAAAGAATGAGGCAGTCACAACCCTCTCAACAAGTCAAGACAAAGTCAATGTCACACGATTTGTTCAAATCAAAAGAATAAAAAGGAAAGAAAAAAGAAAAAAGAAAAAAGCTCGCTAAGTCAAAAACTTGAAAATAAATGACTTAGGCAAAAGTTAGAGCATCCCGCTGGACGACCAATTCAAAAGAATTAGTCCAGGCAAAAGTTAGGTAAATAACAAAAAAAAAACGGAAAAAAAAAGCGAAAAGAAAGGACTACAAAGCAAAAGTCCTCAACATTGAACAAATCCGTGTGAATACAAAAATGAAGACAAAAGGGTGACTGCTACTCCAAGAAATCTTCATTAGGTCCTTAATGGCACAAAATCCTTTTGAGAGATGAATACTAATGTTGAATTAACTGAACATAGGACTGGAGAACATCACGAAGATGGGGTGGGCTAAATAAACTTTGAGCCTAAAAATCTTTTTTTTCTGAAAACCGTGAACCAGGCCACGTTACAACCCTCAAAAGTCCTAATTGAAGCAGGGTTTATTTCGAAAGCATACTTAAACAAAAAAGCTTTCTTGACTCCTATCGGTTACGTTGAAAACTTGTGTTAGTATCATATGCATACAAAAATAAATTTCTTTCCTTAACCAGTGATTCATTCACAAGGTTTTGCGACATCTTTTTAATAAAACTTCAAGACTTACATAATTTTTGCATTTTCATTATCATTCTCAGAATAAACATTTTTCTGCTTGTAAACCTTTGTTTGACATCCAGGAAGTTTACATCTGATCATCAGTAGAAAACTAAAACATTGCCAGGGGCATGTTGTTTTCCCAGTATAATGCTTTTGCAAGTTTGATTACCATCATGGGGCAAAGCTTGAAGACTTTGTCGAGTAAAAGAATGTGCCAAGTTTAGTCAATCTGGGGCAGCTACATCTAGATTTGGCAAATCTCTCCAAGAATCTGTTGATCTGGGGAAAATTATTCCAAGTTTTCATGATGCCAAGGATCTCTATGAACCTTTTTGAGGTAGTTTCCTTTCATAGACCACGTAGTCTGGGGCAAGTTGTGAATCAGAATTTACCTTGATCACCTCATTATCTTGAAGTACAAAGGTTGTTGCCATGATTAGTCCAGAGTATGTCATTCTCTACCAAGAAGCTTTGAGACAACGGTTGACTATTGGGTTTTCTTTCTCACCTTGTGTTGAGTTTTGAACTAAAATCCCCCGCATGTTAACTTGTTTTCTTTGATGTTAACTTCTTAGTTCCTTTGCAAGTTCGGAATGGAGATTTTCTCCAAAGAAATTTTCTCTGATTCCCCATAATAGAGCTTGATGTGTTGTCCAATCTTTTTGATAAGAAGAAGATGATCTGTAAATTCCTTGCAGAGATTGATAATCCCCACTGAGTTTGTTCCTCGTGGAAGAATTTTGCTTCGGTGTTCCTCCTCAGCTCACTTGTTAGGATGGAGTTAATCCCCATTTGAGTTCATTCCTCATTGGATGGAGTATTTTTTGACCATTTCTATCCAGTTTATTCCTGGAGTTGAACTTTGGTCTCTTGCAATACTATTTTGAACCTCTCTAGGCTGGGAAACCTAGATTGAGAAGGCATTTATTTTGCACCTATTGAGGATTCTTCTTTCCTCAACAATGGAAAATTCATTTGTGATTGATGTTCTTATCAGATATTGAAAGGCTTATTTTCCAGCAGTGATGTGCTTGAAAGCAAGGGGTAGGTTTTGACGTTGAGCAACTTGTGTTATCCCCATCATGTTTTGGTTGACAACAAATGGAAGCCTCTTTATTTGAGAAAGTTTGTGTGTCTCTACGTATCAATCTTATCTTCACAGCAAGTGATAATCTCTCAGGCTTTATGAACTTCTTGATTCCAAATGGAAGAAGCTCGGCAAATGGTAAGTCGCTTCAGTGTAGGTAACAGTTTGCATCCAAGTGGAAGAAGCTCAGCAAATGGTAAGTCTCTTCAGTGTAAGTGACAGTTTGCATCCAAATGGAAGAAGCTCAGCAAATGGTAAGTCGCTTCAGTGTAAGTGACAGTTTGCATCCAAGTGGAAGAAGCTCAGCATATGGTAAGTCTCTTCAGTGTAAGTGACAGTTTGCATCCAAATGGAAGAAGCTCAGCAAATGGTAAGTCCCTTCATCAGAAGTGACAGTTTGCATCCAGTTCCTTTTCTCAAGCCATGTCCTTGATTAAAGAAGAAGTTGATCCCTATTCTTAGCGGCAGCTTATCGTCAACCATTGAGGCGGTAATTCAATTTTCTTCTACCTTCAACTATTGAGTTGGTAGTTTATCGTCAACCATTAAGGCAGTAATTCAATTTTCTTCTACCTTCAACTATTGAGTTGGTAGTTTATCGTCAACCATTGAGGCGGTAATTCAATTTTCTTCTACCTTCAACTATTGAGTTGGTAGCTTATCGTCAACCATTGAGGCGGTAATTCAATTTTCTTGTACCTTCAACTATTGAGTTGGTAGCTTATCGTCAATCATTGAGGCGGTAATTCAATTTTCTTCTACCTTCAACTATTGAGTTGGTAGTTTATCGTTAACCATTGAGGCGGTAATTCAATTTTCTTCTACCTTCAAATATTGAGTTGGTAGCTTATCGTCAACCATTGAGGCGGTAATTCAATTTCCTTCTACCTTCAAATATTGAGTTGGTAGTTTATCGTCAACCATTAAGGCGGTATTTCAATTTTCTTCTACCTTCAACTATTGAGTTGGTAGTTTATCGTCAACCATTGAGGCCGTAATTCAATTTCCTTCTACCTTCAACTATTGAGTTGGTAGCTTATCGTCAACCATTGAGGCGGTAATTCAATTTTCTTCTACCTTCAACTATTGAGTTGGTAGCTTATCGTCAACCATTGAGGTGGTAATTCAATTTTCTTCTACCTTCAACTATTGAGTTGGTAGCTTATCGTCAACCATTTCAACTATTGAGTTGGTAGCTTATCGTCAACCATTGAGGCGGTAATTCAATTTCCTTCTACCTTCAACTATTGAGTTGGTAGCTTATCGTCAACCATTGAGGTGGTAATTCAATTTTCTTCTACCTTCAACTATTGAGTTGGTAGCTTATCGTCAACCATTGAGGCGGTAATTCAATTTTCTTCTACCTTCAACTATTGAGTTGGTAGCTTATCGTCAGCCATTGAGGCGGAAATTCCATTTTCTTCTACCTTCAACTATTGAGTTGGTAGTTTATCGTCAACCATTGAGGCGGTTATTCAATTTTCTTCTACCTTCAACTATTGAGTTGGTAGCTTATCGTCAACCATTGAGGCGGTAATTCAATTTTCTTCTACCTTCAACTATTGAGTTGGTAGTTTATCGTCAACCATTGAGGCGGTAATTCAATTTTCAATTCAATTTTCTTGTACCTTCAACTATTGAGTTGGTAGTTTATTGTCAACCATTGAGGCGGTAATTCAATTTTCTTCTACTTTCAACTATTGAGATGGTACCTTGTCGTCAACCATTGAGGCGGTAATTCAATTTCCTTCTACCTTCAACTATTGGGTTGGTAGCTTATCGTCAACTATTGAGGCGGTAATTTTATCTTTCTCTACCTTCAACTTTTGAGTTGGTAGCTCACCTTCAGTGGAACGTTGGTGTATTTTGTTAATCGTCAGTGGTACGTCGATGTATTTCTCTTTTTATACCTTCAGTGGAACGTTGGTATATGTTATCGTCAGTGGTACGGCGGTACATCTCTTTCATCGTCAGTGGTATGTCGATGAATCTCTTTTTATACCTTCAGTGGAACGTTGGTATATGTTATCGTTAGTGGTACGGCGGTACATCTCTTTCATCGTCAGTGGTACGTTGATGAATCTCTTTTTATACCTTCAGTGAAACGTTGGTATATGTTATCGTCAGTGGTACGGCGGTACATCTCTCTCATCGTCAGTGGTACGTCGATGCATTTCTATTCATATCATCAGTGGAATGATGGTGTTTTCTGTTAAAAGGAAGATTGGCATTCTGATTCAGGATGCATATTTTCTCATCCCCAGTGAAAGAGGATGCCCCTTTTCTCATCTCCAGCGAAAGGTGATGATTTAACCTCTCTAGTGCGATATGTTTTCCCCAGAGAAGTTTCTTTTCCCACCAAAGTTTCGTCTTGCCAACAAAGTCTTGCCTTCCCCAGTAGAGTTCTGCCTGCAAGACATTTGTTTCCCCAGTAGAGTTCTGCCCGCAAGACATTTGTTTCCCCAGTGGAGTTCCTTTTCCACCCCGGAGTTGCCCTGTTTTATCCTCATCATATGCATTCATTAAATATTGCATAGCATCTTAGGTTCAAAAATTGTGTTTTATATATTTAAGTCTCTTCGATTTCGTCAAAACGAAGATTTCCCAATCATCGTATCTCCGAATCGAAGAAACTTAAATAGGGGCATCTGTCATACCCCAATTTTTGACCCTAATATTACACATCAATTGCATACCAATCATAAATCAAGAAGTTTTAATTTAGAGCTCTACTGGTGATTTTGTGCTCAATTCATCTGCAAGGGAATCATCGAGCACCCATGTTTTAGTCTTGTATATATTGTTTTACTAACAAAAATACCAAAAATATTTCCTTGTGCTCTTGTATGTTTGTGTTTTGTAGGTACCAAATCAAAATACCCATCAAAGGAGCATTTTTCAACATTTTCACTGTGCAAATCGATTTGCATAAGGTGTAAATCGATTTACACAACTGATTCTGCACCAGATTTGCTTCTGCCATCAGTGCAAATCGATTTGCATAAGACAGCAATCGATTTGCATAACTGTTTTTGCCCCAGATTTTTCCTTTTTAAGCAATGTAAATAGATTTGCATAAGGTGCAAATCGATTGCACCAGTGCGAATTTGGAAAAATGAAGGCAAAATTCAGCTTTTGAAAGTGTTGACATCATTTGCAAGCATGGGAAGCATGACTTAGTTCTTACATTTTATTACCTACATCATTTGATCATAAACCCTCATGTGATTGCATCAAGACCATTGGATCTCTTTTTTGGCTCCAAAACCATTTCTCAAGCCTAATTCTATTTTCCAATCCTAACTCCAAGCCACAAAATTCCCCAAGCCTAAGTGCTATAAATCGAGGCATTCCCCTCTTCATTTTTGAAGCTTGGATAGCCAAGAAAACTCTTGCTCTTTCTCTCCTCACCTCTTCCAAACCCCTCAATCAAAGCTCTTTTCCTCTTCCATAAAAATTAGTGAGTCACATCTTGAACCTCACTAATTTAGAGCTAAACCTCCATCTAAACATCACTTTCTTCATCAATTGTGAGAGATCAAGGCTTGTGGTTGTGTGTTATTGAAGAAGATTCAAAGTTTGTGAAAGATTTGGTAAAATTCTAGATCCTTTCCATAATCCAAGATGTGATCCATTGTTGTTTATGTTTGATGCACCTTTGGTGCTACATTGATGAGTTTTGCTTGCTTACTTGATACATTTTCGTGCACAAATTGATCCAAGATCACAAGGTGTTTGGTTTTATGTTTAAACAAGTTTTCTTCTCTTGATTTGCTGTTTTTTTTTTTTGAAAAACTGTGTTGTGCAAATTGATTTGCATCTGGTGCAAATCGATTTACATAACTAAAAAACTGCGCAGATTTGAAAACAGAGTTATGTAAATCGATTTACACTCTGTGCAAATCGATTTACATCTGAGCCGAATGTGTTTTTTGCCTTTTTTAACTTGTTTTTGGTTTTAACTCATCTTCTACTCCATTCTCTTGATATTTTCTTTGAATCACAAGTTAGAGGCCTAATTTCTCTCTAATTCCAATGGACTTAGGGCGTCGATAGGATGAGAATCCAAATCCGCAATATTAAGTGATTGAAATTATGGATGAAAGGAGCTTTTGAATGTGGTTCTATCTTTTACTTCTTTTTATTTTGATCGATGAAAGTCTTAATACCTTGAGAATTCCTATGGATTCTTGGTAAAGACTAGATCACTCCTTATTTTTCTTTTCGTGTGGTATTGCTTTCGGAGAGTGATCTACATATCACTTCTCTCGCATGCATTAGCACATAAAGTTTTGACCGACCTCGTTGTAGGGTGATTTCTATATAAATCACTTGGCGATCTGCTTAACATAGTGCAATATTTCGGGTCCCGAATCATAAAAAAGATCAAATATGGAAGAGAATTGTATGCGGTTGATTTAAGACTTATGGAGGTTTATCGTGTAGTCGCTATGATTTTATCAAGCTTCTGATAAATTTCCATTGAATTTAATTCTGAGAACATCCTTCACTCACCATCGATCTTAATTACTAACTTTGATAACATACTTGACAAGTTTCAAGATGGTTATCTTTAACATCTAACAATTGACTTTAATTTCCGCAATTTATTATATTGCTCTTTATATTTCTCGCTTTATCGCTTTATTTTATCATTTCCTCATATTTACATTCCGCTACTTTCTCTTTGTCCATTTGGACGTTTATATTCCGCTATTTTCTCTTTGTCCATTTGGACACTATGTTTATGTTTCCGCCATTTTATTTTGTCCACTTGGACCATACTTTACTTTTATGCTAAAACACTAATAAACAACAAAAAAATCTAAAAAACGTTTAAGGCTCTCTTTCGGACTATTGGTTACTATCCTGAGCATTTTGGAGATTCGGACTTATGGACTTAGGACCTCTGGACCCTTATTCTATGTTACTCTATGATTGTTCTGTCTGTCTGGCATTGGATTGTTGTCTGTTTGTATATGCAGGTATTTCCTTGAAAGCCCTTGATGGATAATTCCAAGGCATTGAGATAAGTATTTTACCCGAAAACAGCCGTTACTCTGCCCGATTTTTGTCAGAATTTTAATGTGCTTAATGCAAAGTGGTGCTAAGATAATAATTTCATCTGGATCCCCAAGTGGTAACGTGTTGGTACTGATAAGTCCAAAGGATGAGAAATCTACCTTGACTCTTAATGTCAAGTGTTGGCTTCTTATTTCGGTTAGACCGTTCTTTTCCTTAGCTTTTATTTTATGCACTAGGATAGCCTCTTCATCTCCTCCCACTTCTTAGATTTTCAAAATCTTCTCCCTTTTTACAAAACCTTCTTATGTTTGCAACTTGTTTTTAAAACATTTTCTTAAAAATATCTTTTGCCCTTAGTGGCTTTTCTTCAAAAAGTTTAAACACGACTAATTGTCGAAACGAGTGGTTATACCCCAAGATTTTGAAATTGATTGATATAATGAGATCTTTTCCGCGTGAGAGAGGTAGTGGCATACTCGTTGATTTCTATCCGAGTTGGAGCCCTTCTTTCATTTGCGATGCAAAGAACTCATTTGTTCTCATGCTCAAGATCAACGGCTGAGTATTTCTCTCCGACGATGATAAAGTGTTTATTCGTTTTAAAAACGTTTTCCCTTTAAGCGGAACTACATTAGCTCTGACTTCTCCATTGCACCGAGGAGGTATGTAGGCACAAGGCTTAACGTCTTGCCGAGCTTATTTTAAAAATAAAACAAACCCTTTTTTAGCACACACGACACAAATTTTCAAAAAGGTTCCTGTGGAGTACCACAGATATGAGGGGTGCTTTAAACCTTCCCCTCATATAATCAACACCCGTACCTGAGATCTCTTTCTTGTTTTAAAAACAAAACTTTGGGTTTTTCGTTCTTTTCCCTTTTTCTTTGGAAACAATAAAGCGCGGTGGCGATTTCAAACGAAATATTGAGTCGAGTCAATCTAATGGCTTCGTTCTCAGAATTTCCCCGCTACAATTTGTAATTCAAAGAAAATAAGAATGGAGTAGGAGAAGAGAGATATTGAAAAACATCACAAACTCTCACCAAATGGATCATCAAGTATTAAACCAAAAAAAGAAATTTAAAACCAACTTTTTAGTATTTTTATGAAAATATTCAAAAGAAGATCCAAGTTAAACAAAATATTTTGAGTTTTTATGTTTGATAAAGAAAATAAAGTACTATTATATATTTTTATCAATTAACAAAAGATAAAAATAAAGATAAAATTAAACATAAAAACTTAGTAAAAATACATGAAAAGAAGGAGGTGTCCATGAGAAAATTCGCTGGGCTGCACAGTTAACGGCCCAAGAGCAAAACTGAAGTCCAGAAAGGGGTGTATGGATCCGTGTGGTGGTGTGGCGCTGGAGATTGGATGGGCTTTATCACAACAGCTTAAGCCCATTAACAAATTCAAGAGAACCCTAGGGCTATGTTTGGGAGTTTGGAGGGAAGGGGAGGGGAGGGCTTTAAAAAATAAGAAGAATTGGGTGAAAAGAATAAAAGGATTTTGAGTAGGAGGGTTTTGGAGGGTTTGGTTTTATTCATAACACCAAAAACCCCATAAAATGGGGAACTCAAAAATTGTATTGAAGGAGGGTTTTGAAGGGCTTATATAAATTTTCCAAATATCTTTTAGGTTGTTATACTATTTTGAAAATTAAAAATTTTGTAATGATTATGACTCTTTTATCATTCTAAACAAAATCATTTTTTCAAAAAATATCAAATATTTCTCTATATTTTTTTAAAAATTCGTTTTCGGAACTTCCCCTCCCCTCCCCTCCAAACTCCCAAACATAGCCTAGAAGACATGTTGTCCGCCTCCTATTCTCCATATCACGTTCAACCTTCTCTTTTTCCTCTTGACTTTTCACGCTCAATATCCTCTGTTTCTTTTGACCGTAAATTCCCAGCTCTACATCCATCTTCATCTTTCACGATTTCTTTCTCAACTCAACCTTGCTATCCTTATTCCTTGCACATGAACAAAACATCTACACTAACATTCAAGCATAGTGAACCAACAACATATAACAATAATCTCTCATCAACAATTCAAAAATAATCCAGACATAAAAGGAAAAGAGATGTATGCATCGTGTGGAAATTTCGGTGTTGATTGTTGATGAACTCCGTTGATGATGTTGATTGTTGCGGATTGGAGTTGTACGTTGTTGAATCTCATGGAAGTTGTTGAGCGATGGAGATTGTGCGAAGTCGATGTTGGTTTTGCGGAGAAAGGAAGATTTGTGTTCGGTGATGTTGTTGCAGAATCGGAAGGAGTTGAAATGTGAGAGCCGATGATGATGTGAAGCTGTAGTTGCGATGAAGATAATGGATGTTGTTTGCGAGGTGCTGCTGATCGTGTTCGGTGAGGATGATTGTCGAAGGATTGGTGTCGGTGAAGGTTGGATGAAGAACAGTGTTTGGATGTAAACCGACTTTGGTTACAGGTATGTACTGAGTTTTCGGTTGAGTTATGAATTGAAGTTTGATAAGATGGTGATGGAAGGAGTTTCAGTGAGAATGATATGAAGTTTGGTTCAGATTTGGTGAGGTTTGATTTGTCAGTTCGGTTTGTGTTTGAATGTAATACTGATGAAGGTATCGTGAAAGGCTTTGGAGGAGGAGAGTTTGAAATGGTTTGAAGGTGAATTGAAGAATGGTTTGAAGGTTATGGAGGAAATTTCAGTTTCAAATTCAGCAGAGTAACAGTGCTAATTTTTCCTCCTCGTTTTTGGTTGCTGAGACACTGTATTTATAGGAGATCAAGAGTGAGGGCATTAGGGGAACTTTGTGTGAGGATTCGGATTAGAGAGAATCAAAACCGTTAGCATCCATGAGCAAAAAGCGTGAGAGGCTGAGAGGGAGGAAAACGTGACCGAAGTGAAGAATTTTTTTGCTTTTGTTCAATTTGTTTTGCTGCCTAAGTCGTGAAAATTCCTTTGTGAATGGTCCCCACATGAACTTGGCCTTATCATGATAAATGGCTCAACTTGAAATAGCTTGATGGCTCACTCTTGGAGAAATATGGCTTGGACTTGAACATGGGCCTTCAATTGAATTCACTTGGGCTTTCCAAAAGACTTGTACATAATGGACATTTTTGCAATTGATCCTTCCTTTCACCTAAAATAAAATGACAATAAAATAATAACAAAAAAGAAAATGTAACAAAGATACTTGATTTAAAAATAATAATAATAAAAAGATTCAATCTAAAACTAAATTGAATTCAAATTAATTCTAAATCAAAAGTTAGTAAAAATGAGCAAGACAAAGTTATTAAGTGAAAAATCTAATAAAACGCGTAAAATGAACACATATATTTTTTTGAATTTTTCAAATGAAATGCAAATGGACACATAAAATGCGGGTCAAAAATTGGGGTATGACAGTATGTTGGATACATTGATTTATTTAAGGAAGGTTTATAGGCGTATCTGAACATTTAAGAAATATTGGTTCTTCACTAGTCTTGTAAATACTACTAATCTATTATTTTGATAGTTTACGAATAAAAAAATAATATTTTAGAATCCAAATGCAGATAAAATAAGAAATAAGTGATGCCTTTAATACAAAATTGTTAATTACTCAATTAATTTCTAAAGATAATCGCCTACGCTTTTTGAATGAGTTTATTACATACTCTAATGATATAGATATAATTATCAACGAATTTTTCGTGCAAGCTTATCATAAAAACTATAACTTAAAACTGATTAACTTAGCGTACATAGAATATTAGTAAATAAGAGGAGGTTTTTGTTCTATTGGGGACTTTTGGATTTTAGGGATTGTGAGTTAATTGACAAATCTATGATGCTAACCATGCTATGTAGTTATGTGGTAGTTTTTTAGGTCATAGAATGTATTATTTTTGCCTTAATTCATGCACGCGGGTGGTTTGAGGAGATGAGGATACCCCATGGCAGAACTGATATGTTATGGAATTTTTTGCAAATATGATAGCGCGCTAAGAGGACTCAAGTCTCTTAGCGGATGTTGTTTGCAAAATCAGATATATCGCGAGCCCGCTAAGCGGACCAGGGTCGCTTAGCGGCTGTAGCATAGAAATTAAAATTATCGCGAGCCCGCTAAGAGTACGATGGTCGCTTAGTGGATGCTGTTTGCTGTAGAATTTTGTTTTCTTTCCCTTGAGTGCAGTTTGGTCCCGTGGTCGGAACCGGACTCCTCCTCGTCTAATAATGCGTATCTGTAAGGATGTGTGATGTCCGATAACATGAAATTTCAAGTTCTTATCCGATTATTCATATATGTATGTTATGCATAGAATTGAGTATCAATCTAATTGTTCTTGATTATTATTTTATGCTTGGGAATGAAATACATTTATGTGATGAAGTATCAATAATTGTTGATGCCCGTTGTTTCGGAGCGGGCGAGGGGCTAGGTTGATTTAAGACTCGGGCTTTGTGGCCAATTAGTCGTCTCGGGCTTTGTGATCAATTGGACAGCCCCGATCGTGTGATCAAAGGGCTCACACCTGAGCTACCGTTGTAGTATGCTTGTGACGGTCGCGGGGCATTTCCCACTTGGTGTTAACACACTTGTGTGCTCAGTATGGTGGGGTTATGTGGCCATGTAGGCTAATACATAATCGGTAACTCACCTCTAGTGAAGTCAAGTAGACTAAACACTAGGTTTTTACCTAATGAGCTCATGTGTCAAGATGGCATGTTGTACTTGATGTTAACACACATGCGTAAAGGTGGCTATTGGGACAATGAAGTCATTTAGGCTAAGGTCATTTCGCGGCAAAGTAGGCTTGTGCGAACCCGTTTAACTATTCTTGCAGTTTGCTTGTACAAGTTTCTTGATAATAGGCATGGGTGTAACTCATCGAGGGTGTGTTTTTATAACCTAGTCGAGGGATTAACGCGCTTCTGGATTCCCCGTACATGGGTATGGGTTTGCATACTTGTTTGTTTATACAATTTTTTATTTGTGATATGATGAGTCCGAGGGTGGACAAATCACTTGTTTGCTTCGTATTTGTCCCAAATGTGAGGATAAACCTCGAATCAACGGAGGATTCGATTTTGTTATGTATGCACCCTATAGATCTAATTGGACCCAGAGGATAGGAGGACTAAATGAGTTTTAGTAATCTCATTCCATTCCAATTCTATCTGTTCATGTGTTAGAGGCAAGATCGTGGCAAAGGCAAAATGGACTAGCCATTTGGCGTTTCTTGATAGATGCTTATCTTTTGCTCTATTTTCTGGCCTATATTAGTATTGTATTTTGGATATGTATTAGTATTGTATTTTGGATATGTATTACCTTGTACTGTGATGTACTTCATTTCTGCTGCGATATTATGTCTGTATGTACCATTATTAGCATTACATGCATATTATTCTAGATATATATTTGTGGGGTGTTACAAAATGCCAAAGAGAGTAATGTATAAATTCAAACTGCATTGTCTGATAATGTGCGATACAATTTTGGTTCGATAGGATCCTTCCTGGGATATTTAGGATCGACGACTACAATAGAAGTTGATTTATCCTCAAGTACTTAATGTTCTCCAGCGCGAGGCATTTTTAATGCTGCATTTCTTGCCCGAGATCTTACATATGATCAAAATAATATCTTTATATTTTGGTCAATAAGGTCGGATGGATTGTATCATAGTTGGGATGAAAAAACATTGTTAAAAACATATTAAAATAATTATCTTTTAAATGAAAATATTCAATTTATATTTTCATCATATTTTACTGCTTTTGCTATTTTGCTATTTATTTTGTTATTTCGATCATGTTTCACAAATGAAACTCCACACGGTAAATCCAAAATTTTAATTATTTTAAAATTATTGGAACTCAAGTTTGGCATCTTTTAGAATACACTCCCTCCGTTTTTTATTATAAGTCGTTTTAGACTTTTCACAAAGATTAAGGAAAATAATAATTGTTGTATGAAAATGAGAAATTATGAAGGTTTTTACAAAATTATCCTTCATTAATGTCTTTTGGAAGATAAATTTATATAATTGAAAGGAGAGAGAATAATAAATATTTAAGGATATAATATGAAAAATAGCATTAATTATTCATTGGAATTGTAAGGCGACTTATATTTAAATACAATTTTTTTTACCAAAATGACTTATAATAAAAAACAGACGGAGTATATATATATATATATATATATATATATATATATATATATATATATATATATATATATATATTATTGTAGTCTTATTAAGACTTACTATTTAAGAAATGTGAATAATATAATTATATTTATTAAATAATTGGGAAGTATAAAGTAATATAAAAAGAAGTAGGAATTTTAATATAAACTTTAAAAAATAATATTTAAATACGTGACAAGTAAAAAACTCAACGGATTTTAGAAAATATTAATGACTACTCATAAGTCAAATGATTGAATATATTGACGATTAAGGTGTTAATATAATAATTTTATAATCTGTTTGTGTGTTGTGTGTTTATTTGCATTTTGTCTACACCGATGTGTTAGGTTTAGGATAATTCTAATACTCTTGCTATTCCGTGAAACTCTGTTTTTTATTTTGACTCTTACTTTCATTTTGTTATAATATTATTTTTTTTTTTTGCTAAAAAAATTTAATACTATATATTTTAAAATTAGAATATTTTTGTAATTATTATACTTAAAAAATAATATTCATTATAACTTTTTTATGAAAACATTTTTTTAAGTTTATTGCTTTTCTAGGTATGGGTATATTTTTGTATTTAATAACACCAATTTTAAAGTTTGATATGTTTTCTATGGATATTTAAAAAATATGATGTGTTTCTTAAATAATTTAAAAGTGAATTTTATAAATATGTATTTTAAGAAATTGGGATGTGTAAATTAATATAAAAAATTTATTTAATCTAAAATTTCTTTACTAAACTATTTTAAAAAATACCATTTAAAAAAGTGGCAAATTCCTATTGAATGCATTTTGGAAAATAATAATGATTCCATATAAATTATATGATTCGGTTTATTGAAGAAGAATATGATGATTTAATTTAATGTTAATACAATAATTTTTTAGATATTTTTTTTAGAAAATTATTTTAAATAACTTTGTTTCGTTAAAATCATTCAAGGCTTGATATTATTTTTTCTTTTCTTTAAAACATATTTTTTTTCTTGAGTTTCTAAGTCTCAAACGGACTGTTTTGCGGCTTTGAAGTATTGTGATTCATGGATACAATAAATTGAATGTTGGTTTCAAGAATAACATGTAATGCATTTAAAAAAAATGTTCCAATTGAATGAGTTTGTAAAAAATAGGTAAGGATATCTAATTACCTTGGTTTAATTTCATTTTGTGCTCTAGAATTGACATATATGCATATTTAGCACATTGGTTATGGAGTAATTGATTACTTTGATTTGTGCCAAATGATTATTTTGAAACATATCTTAGAAGAATATGTGGTTAAAGTCATTGGTTGCAGTGTGATTGTTAATATGATTTTTATTTTATTATGAATATGATTGTTATTATTATTTGGTTTCCATGATGAGATATTAAAATTATTACGGGTTGTGTGAGTGTATTTATATAAACTAGCGATCAGACGGGCACTCCCGTGTCCGTTTGTCCGCTTTTGTTAAAGCGCACAGTAGAAAAAAATAAATGTGAGTATATTTTTTTATGAAATTTTTATTGTACGTAGTTTTTAAAATAATACTATTTAAACGCAATGAGTAGAATTAAAGAATTAAATTCAAGTTGATAAATATATGTTTTAAAAGTGTTTTATGAATTTATTATATATAGTAATTTTATTAATCACTGATATTAAACTAATAAAATTATATTGAGAGAGCGTGGCGCTTTTATCTAATTTTTTTATATGTGTTCTATTAAAAATAATATTATTTAAATATAATTAGTTTAATTAAAATTAAGATGACAAATGTTTAGTTTCAATATGTTTTAGCATCCTACTCTATCTCTCCTTCTTCGACATATGTCAACCGTTTTTTTATTAGGCTAACATGTATATGTTTTTTATGAAGTTTTTGGTATACGTGCTACTATAAATAAATCTATTTAGACACACTTATTATATGTAAATAACAATAAGATAAAAATAAACATGTTTGTCTAAACATGCTAATAATATTATACATTTTGAAAATGACAAACAAATATATTGGAAATCATATTCAAGAGCTAAAATACTATATACATTGAGTAACCAATGACGTTCTTTAATAGGAAGGGCAAACATAAAATCTTTATTCGAATAACTTTCTTTTTCTATGCAATTTTTTCCGTCGTAATAAAAAAATGTAAGCATTATAATTATCTTAGAGAAAAAGATAGTGAAATTAAGGCTAATTAGCGTAATATGTTGTTTCTATCCCCGTTTATTAAATCATGTTTGTCTGCTTGATTTCTTTATTTCCTAAACGTGTGAATGTATTTTATTATGTTTGTCGCAAATGTCCTTTAAAAAAAATTATATGGACATGGTTATTAAAAATAAAAATAAGATGATAATACTCACTTTCAACATAAATATCTCTCTCTCTCTCTCCTTCAAACCGGTGAACCGACGGTTTTAGAATGGGAATTGGAGGGGTCACCGGTCAAACCGCATGACTAAATCAGATAACTAGGTTGAATAAACCGGTCTCTATGAAAATATTATATTTATTAAATCGGTCGAGCCGGATGTCTTAGTCTCAAACAATAATACATTAAAGAGTTGGTATTAGTAAGCAAAATTAAAATATATGTATAAATTGTAAAAATTATGAGCAAAATAATTTTTATAACATTTTTCTACAAAGAATTTTTTTTATGTAGATCTTCTTTATCTTTCTTTTAATATGATAGCAATTTTTCTTTATCATGTGTAACATGAATATTTAAAAAAAATATGTACAACTATTTTTTTAGTGCTGGCAACACATTTCTCTCTGCTTGATTCTGGGTCACTAGACGAACCGCGTGACAAAATCGGATAACTTGATTGAATAAACCAATCTCTGTTACAATATTATATTTATTAAATCTGTCGAGCCGGAAGACTTAGTTTCAAACAATAAAACATTAAAGAGTTGGTATTAGTAAGCAAAATTAAAAAATATATATAAATTGTAAAAATTATAAGCCGAATAATTTTTAGTGCTGGCAACACATTTCTCCAAGCTTGATTGATTGTGATTTTAAATATATACACCAATTTAAATTATAGTAGAAATTTGCTTATAATTGTAAGGATACAAATTGCTAGGAGAACAAAATTATAATTGATGGCGTTATTAAATTAATTATGGTTACAATTTTTTCCATTATAGAAATAACAATTGAATTTAACAGTTACTTTGTTATAAGTGTGATGAGAAAAAAAAACACCCAGTAACTTAAAGTACCTTTTTGCGGCAGTTATTTGTTATTCAATTTTTTAATTAAAAATTAAATTAAATAACTGTTTATTTATTGTAATTAATTAAAAGATAGAGCGTATTATAGGAATAGAAAAAGAGTCTGCCGAAAATCTTATATCCTCTTTATATATAGTTATAGATATAGAATCAACTCTTAAGTTTTAATTACATTAAAATGGAAACCTTGTGGCATGTTGTCCTTTATATTTCTCTTTTGGTTTCACTCAATAATACTCCAACAAATGCCGAAGAGAGTATTGTAAAAATTCAAACAGCATTGTCTGATAATGTGCGATACAATTGTGGTTCGATAGGATCCTTCCCAGGATATTTAGGATCGACGACTACAATAGCAGTTGATTTATCCAAAAGTACTGAATGTTCTGCTGTTCGAGGCAGTTTTAGTGCTGCATTTCTTGCCCGAGATGTTACATATGATCGAAATCATATCTTTATATTTTGGTCAATAAGGTCGGATGGATTGTATCATAGTTGGGATGAAAAAACATGGGTAAAAAGAGTTAATTGGACCCCTAATTCTGAATGATAAATACATTGTTATAATAATATCAAAATAATTATCTTTTAAATAAAAATATTCAATTTATATTTCGATCATATTTTACTGCTTTTGTTATTTTTATATTTATTTTGTTAGTTCGATCATGTTTCACAAACGAAACTACACACGGTAAATCCAAATTCTTAATTACTTTTAAATTATTGAAACTCAAGTTTGACATCTTTTAGTATATATATATATATATATATATATATATATATATATATATATATATATATATATATATATATATATATATATATATATATATATATATATATATATATATATATATATATATATATATATATATATATATATATATATATATATATATATATATATATATATATATATATAAATTATTGTAATCTTAATAAGGCTTATTAATTAAGAAATGTGAATAATATAATTATATTTATTAAATAATTGGGAAGTATAAAGTAATATAAAAAGAAGTAGGAATTTTAATATAAACTTTGAAAAATAACATTTAAATACGCGACAAGTAAAAAACTCAACGGATTTTGGAAAATATTAATGATTACTCAAAAGTCGAATGATTGGATATATTGAAGATTAAGGTGTTATTACAATGATTTTATAATCTGTTCAGTGGCGGAGCCAGAGTAAATTTTGAGTGGCCACCAAAAGAAATTATAACTAATAAAAAATATTGAAATTATTACGTATATAAAATATATAAGTTGTAATAAACACAAAGTTGAACATCAAATAATTTAAAAGTGTACTATTTTAAGATTTTTGAATAGAAATAGTCAATTATGGACTCAAGATCAATAGTTGCAATGACAATTGGACTCAATCCAAAGCATTGTGTGGTTACATTTAGGTTACACCTTAGTTGTACATTTAGTAAATAACAGGAGAAATTGTCATCTTTGTTTCATTAAGAATACTTTAGATGCTTTGGTATATTAAGGATGCACATCTAACATATATTTAATGTATCTTTTGTGTTGTGTTTGTAATAAAAAGTTGTAACGTATATATTAATTATGTTTTTTCTATGAGTATTAATTAAGTTTTTTCTATGAATATTAATTAAGTTTTTTCTGAGATACGATGATTACTTTGGCTATGGAAAAATTCATCAGGAAGGGAACTGCATTATACACTTCTTTCTGGTTTATTTAATTTTGTTGTTCACGGCAAGCATAAGCTAAACAGAAAACCCACCTTTTTATGAGACTATATAGATCAACAATATAAAATAAAAAATTAACTTAAATACGAAATGCAAAAACCATTGAATAATAATAGTACAAAGCAATCTAAAAATAAAAGAAAAGGTTTAAATGGAAAGAAGAAGTTGCAATAACTCCCAGAGAGAGAGAAATTGATGGCATTAGAGAAAATATAGGAAAGAAATTTACGATCTAATGGTAAATTGGTAATTCAAAAAGTTAAAGTGGACATATATATATATATATATATATATATATGAGTGGAAAACTAGCGGAAAACAGACTGGTGCGAAATTGCATATTTTTGGAGAAATACTGGTGTTTTGCGTATGGAATTCTGTCATACGCGTATGGGATGAGGCCATACGCGTATGAGTGTGTTGATACGTGTGGACCTCCGATTTTTTTTAATACCGGGCCATACCTCTGATCTGTAGAGATACGTGAACTGACTCTTTTTTGTCGCTTAATGCTTTCGCATTTTTGAAAATATCATAGAGTCGCCACCGACCTTTTATTTTATCCAATTAAGGAAAGGTTTATAAAAGAAACAGAAAAAAGACCTTTAAGAAATTCTGGGTAAGGGGGTAGGTTATACAAAGGGAAGGTGTTAGCACCCTTTGTATCCATGGTTATCCATGGGCTCTTAAGTTTGCTTAGCTCATTTGTTTTTCGATCACTTTTCAATTGCTCTGAAATTGCTCATATGTGGTTTCAAATACTTTTGTAATTTGAATTTTGTAATGATCCGTGTGTGGATGTATACAAAATGCTTGTTTATCTTTCGAAAGATGTTTTGAAAAGAACGTTAACTTTGTAATAATCCGTGTTTGGATGTATACAAAGTATTGTCTTTTTTTGAAAGTTTTGAAAAATCAACAGTGTATGAGAATTTTGTTTGTTTTGATTTGAGCAAGCAAACTAGGAGGTCTACCCTGAGTTGTAAGGTCTTTATCCTATTTCCTTTAAAAATCTATCCTTTCATCGGATATAAAAGCAAGGTTCGATTTTGTACTCAAAACAGTGGAATTTTGACTTTGATTTTGAAAGATTGTGAAAAAGGATTACCTGAAGAGGTGCAAATGTGATTGTGATTGGATTCAGATATTTATCTTTGAAGTTAGTGATCTAACGGTTCAATTTTATCTTTGACATACACGCAGTTTATATGTGCTGGAAATTAAAATGCGGAAATGTAAAGTGCGGAAAGTAAATCTACGCTATTACATCGATTGTGCAGGAAATGTAAACTAGCCTATTTACATGAATTTGACATCCTATACATTTATCTAGGAATTTAAATTGCAAGAAAAATAAAAGGCATGTTTTTGGACTTTTTATGATTTATTTTAATTATAATTAATGCATGATTAATTAAATTAAAATGAAGAAAAAAGATGAAAATAGATTTAAACCTAGAAATTAAGTTTAAAATATGTACAAAATATTTGTCAATTAATTTTAAAACAAAACTAATTTTTTTGGATTTTTTGAAATGATTTGAAGTTGATTTAAGTTAATTAAAACATAATTATGCAAATAATTATACAAATAATTAAAACTTAAAGATAAAATTATTCAAAATATGTACAAAATTAGTTTATAATATATAAACAATATTTAATACAAAGAACAATTTTTTTTATGATTTTTTGATTGGTTGGAATAATTAAAAAGCAAATATATAAATATATACTAATTAATTATGCAAAATATTGAAATTTTGAAGAAAATAAAATATTTTTATTTCAGAAAATAATATATTATTTTAGAAGTCTAAAAATATTTTTTGTGTATTTTTTGGATTTTTAAAACTATTTTTAATTAATTTAACAAAGAAATTAAAATAAAAATAGAAAATAAAATAGAAATAAAGGATACTGATCCTGTGTGGTTGTTTGTGAGGGAGCATGGTGTGCATGCGTGATCTGGAGCGTTGGATGAGTCATAAATGAGATCAGATGGTCCAGATGGTGAGGGAACATCACTTATGACACGCCTGCAAAACACTGAAACCAAGGGTTATATTCAAAAAAGCGCGCGCGTCAGAACCAATAGGGGGGGGACACGTCTTCGTCTTCAACCTTCAGACAAGACTTTTAATAGCGCTTTCTTACCAAAAGCGCTGTAATTGGTTACTTACTAAACCTGCAAAATAGCGAATAGGGTTAAACGCACACATACATTTAGCGCGATGGTACCATTCAATTCGTTTTGTCCATACGAATCTAATGGTGCTATTTAGAACTTCTAATTTTGCCTAATTTGGAAAGCCCTAAATTTGAAGCTATGAACCCTAAAATGGTAGTTTCGTTTATACGTGTCCAAACTTCAATTAAGTTTCCAGAAATGATCTACACCTCAAACCAAACTCAATAGTATGTCTACATCTTGTTAAACATGTGTGAATAACCAGATACGAATTGATTTTAGTTTGAACAAATTTTGACCTGTGTAGCTCGATTCAGTGAGCTTCAAGGCTTGTAATTGATTGAGATAGTTTCAGTGATGTTTAAGGAAGGTGTATGAATGCTTAGTTTGTATTGAAATGGACTGAAATTACAAATTCGAATTTGAGTTTTTCTTTGAATTTTTTGAAGTGATTACAAGTGTTATATGCTATGCTATGCTTCTGAATTCGTGTCCTCTTCTTTGCTGAACTAAGATAGCTTATTTATAAGCTATGTGTGCTTAGAAATGAAGCTAAGATGTGTCTTAGTTGCCTTTGTTGAAACTTTGCATTTTTTAATATAAAAAAGCTTGAATTCTTGACCAAGTCATCTTGCCTTCAATGCACCTGCCTTGCCCTTCAATTCTCTGCAGAAAGATGAAGATTCTTTGAGGTGAGTCATGCTTGATTTGTAAGCTAACCTTTATCCATGCATTTTCC
Organism: Vicia villosa; assembly: GCF_029867415.1. NCBI lineage: Eukaryota > Viridiplantae > Streptophyta > Magnoliopsida > Fabales > Fabaceae > Vicia > Vicia villosa. The sequence continues at coordinate 63 of NW_026706395.1, read as the reverse complement.
TTTTAATTTTAATCTTAAAGTAAGATAAAATCATGCAAAAATGGATAAAAAAAGGTATGGGCT